>NW_015537957.1:1295624-1295860 GCF_001515605.1 Sinocyclocheilus anshuiensis
GGACACACGAATGGGAAAGTGTCCAAACTTTTGACTGGTACTGTACTATAATATACACAAAGAATATCTGCCGATATATCGGTATCGGCCCTTTTTTACTCCCTAATATCGGTTTCGGCATCGGCCCCCAAAAACCCCATATCGGTCGGGCTCTATATATATGTGTGTGTGTGTGTGTGTGACCCTGGACCACAAAACCAGTCTTAAGTCGCTGGAGTATATTTGTAGCAATAGCC
>NW_015537957.1:1296402-1297380 GCF_001515605.1 Sinocyclocheilus anshuiensis
CACACACACACACACACACACACACATATATATATATATATAAGGGCTGTGTATTTCACTGGGTTTTAGGGCTGGGTATTATGAGTATTGCGATTATATAACTATTGCAATTCGATATTACAATTTATTGTGATTTTTGTTTGCTTATTAAAGACTAGACAATGGAAAATACTTGATCATACCATTAAAGAGACTGTATATGATGAGTCATATTAATAAAACAATGCATCACATCTTTCTGAACTTTTATTTCAGGAGCATACACATATACAGTGTATATTTAAAGTACCTTGAACCATGAAACTTTCAAGTACCAAAACCCTAACTTGCACATGAATATAATGTGAATGTCAAACGTTCAACAAAATGAGTAGAAAAAATAGTCTCTGAAATAAAATAAAGTGCTATGTTACTTTGCATACCGTTTTTAGGCATGTTTTCCAGGCAGTGTGTAAAATCCAAAGTGTTTCCACACTTGGGATTTAAAACATGAAGGTGCAGAAAGAATTCTTGAAGAGGTCTGATCCTCTGCCTCCGTCATGGTTTTGCTTTCTCGTGCCGGCTTGAAACGGTTACGACGTCATCTAATGCAGCGGCACTGCGCACGCAGAACGATTGTTGTATGACGTCATCAAAGCACCGTGAGAGCTACAGAGAGCAGACGGCTCTTCATGCTTTCAAATCGCTCTTCGATGTCATGCGCCGATCGGTCTGTGTGGTGCTGCTTCAAGTCGAACACATACATTTCAACCTCTGTTAGAATAAAAGCGGTAACTTCTCCCCACCACCTCTTAGGAAAAGTAAACTAATTAAATATAAATCAATTCTGAGGTAAACCAATCGATTTTTAAATCGTTTAAAAAAGAATCGCAATAGGTGAATAGATTTTTTTCTCCCACCCCTAATATATATACGTGTGTGTGTATATATATATATGTGTGTATATATATATATATATATATATATATATATATATAT
>NW_015537957.1:1297572-1310237 GCF_001515605.1 Sinocyclocheilus anshuiensis
GATTTTCTTCCAATAGTTCGTGCATCATGAACAGTGAGTGATCTGCCTGCTACAGTATTTTTCTCTGTGCGTCTTCAGCGTCTCTGGCCTCTGTTAACGGGCATTTACAGACTTCATATTTTCACATAAATGACATTTTGGAAAATGATTGCATTGCAACGCAGTTTGTGCAAGTCCAGAACAGAGACGAGTTGCAATAAGACAAAAAACGTCCGGTTGCTGATCGCGTAAGTTCCAGGAGCAGCTTCTTAAGTTCAGCCATCCTACACACACGTGACTGACCGCTCGCTCGCGGTATACCTTGAAACCGGTAACCGGCCCATGCCTAATACACACACACACACACACAGTGGTGGCCAAAATTATTAAAACTAGTATTTTCACCAGCTAAAAAAATTGTTTTAATTCAGTTATTTCTATCTTTTGCTGTAGTGTGTCATAATAACCCAGTGAGATTTTTGTCTGACAACAGCCAGTGCTCCACACAGAGATCTGATCTGATCATCATCCAGTCTGTGTGGAACGACATGAAGAAACAAACTGAGACAGACTAAATCCAGAAGAACGTCTGCAACGTCTCCAAGATGCTTCAAGAAACCTACCTGCAAAGCTACAGTACTGTTAAACGTTTTAGGCACTTGTATAAAAATGTTGCTGTCAAAAATAATGTCATAAATAGATTTTCTTTATCAACTAACTTCTGTTAACTAAATTAAATCAACATTTGGTGTGATCATCCTTTGCGTTTGCAGCAGCTTTTGCTCTAGGTGCACTTGTGTTTCTGATGATGATCAGATCAGATCTCTGTGTGGAGCACTGCTGTTGTCAGAAAAATATCTCACTGGGTTATTACAATTAATGGCTAAATTAATGTTTGGAAATGTAAACTGGTATTTCCTACTGACACACTACAGCAAAAGATAGAAATAACTGAATTAAAACCATTTTTAGCTGCTGAAAATTCTAGTGTTTTAATAATTTTGGACACCACTGAATATGTTTTTCAAAGAAGTCTCTTATGCTCACCACAGCTGATCAAAAATAAAGAAAAACGTAATATTGTGAAATATTATTGTAATTTCAAATAATTGTTTTCTATTTGAATATATTTTCATTTTTTTATTATGTCAAAGCTGACATTAGATCATTACTCATTCGTTTCAGCATCATTACTCCAGTCTTCAGTGTCACATGATCCTTCAGAAATCATTCTAATATCTGATTTGCTGCTCAAGAAACATTTCTTATTACACTGTAAAAAAAATTCTTACATACTGTAGTATTTTGTCTTGTTCTTCATTACAAATATCTAAACATTCTTATATCAAGATACATTTACTTGAAGCAATATGACTTAAGATATTAAGTCTTTATGAAAAATGTATAAAAATTAAAAGAGGGTTTTGAGAAAAGGTATTTGTCACTGGGGCAAGAAAAATAACCTTGTTTTCCCATTGAATTAAGATAATTAGATAATTATATTATTTAGATAATTAAGATAATTTTGGCAGATATGTTGTCTTGTTTTAAGCCAAAATAATTTTCGATAAGATATATCCATAACATCCGTAAGCCATTTTGCTTCTCATGTAAATGTACTTTGATTCAAGAATGTTTAGATATTTGTACTAAGAAAACAAAACAAAAATACTAAATAAGATGATATTGATGCAGTGATATCAATTTTAAAAACAGTTGTGCAGCTTTTTTGTTTTTCTCTTTTTTTCTTTTTTTTTTTTTTTTAGTTTTTTTGTCACACTGTTGACAAGAATTATGAAAATTCTATGGTATCAAAAATAACGATAACGTGATATATCGTTATCGTCAAATAAGATTACTCGTATATCGTATATCGTGATAAAAGATTTTGGTCTCATGGCCCACCCCTACTACCTACCCTACCTGAATGGTAATGTATGATTCAGAGGATTTGTAATATAGCATTTATGATTTGTTTGGAGCTTAAAAAACCTCAGTTCACATTCATTTTCATTGTATGGATATTCCTGGATATTCTGCAGCACTTCTCCTTTTGTGTCCTAGTGATAACAGCATATGGGTTTGGAATGACATGAAGGTAGTTTTGTAGGTAGTTTATCATGAAAATGTTTATTTTACTCTTTGCCAATTGAAAGCCATTCCTTTAAAAGGCATTGTTAGATGTGTTGTCTGTAGCACATGGCAGGCGCTGCGTGTGCAAATAAATACAGAAAGTCTTGGCAGAGTCTGTTTGAACAGCAGGTGTGTTTGTGTGTGTTTGGATCCAAGGTGGAGCTGCAGTTTCAGCTGAACAGACTTCCTCTGTGTGAGATGCACTATGCTTTGGATCGCATCCGCGATAACGGTATCCTGTTTCCAGATGTCAGCCTCACTCCCACAATCCCTTGGAGTCCCAACAGGTACGAGCACACGCAAAGACCCAAACGAGTGAGTTTTACTCACACACACACACACACACCTGGAGATCTGCTTGCACTAGTTCCTCGTCTAACAAAGCTTCACAAGTACCTAAAATGACACAGGACATGAATAATATCTGCTTGTCCAGCAGCGCTGGTTCACTCACAGACGTCTCTATTTGTGTGAGTGGCAGTTGTGTTGGCAGGACGCGTTTGTTGCCAGTGTGTAAGTTCTTCTTCCTCGCTGCCACAGGCAGTGGGATGAGCAGCTGGATCCCCGTCTGAATGCCAAGCAGAAGGAGGCTATACTGGCCATCACCACCCCCCTCTCCATCAACCTCCCGCCGGTGCTCATCATCGGACCCTACGGCACAGGCAAGACCTTCACGCTGGCCCAGGCTGTCAAACACATCCTCAAGCAGCCTGAAACACGGTAAGCAGGAAAGCGGTTTTGCAGGAATTTACCACAGAAAATAATTTCCACTCATTTTGAAAAACGAAACAAGAAACGCATTTACAGTAGTGTTCATTTTGCTATCGAAAACTGATGGAAAATACTTATTGATGATGGGTTTTTTTTCTATGACTAAGACAAGACGAAGAAAAGATGAGGGTCACTATATGACTATATCAGTATGCAGTAACATCGATGAAAAAGATGAGATTGAAAATATAGTTTAAAAAATATATTGGTTTTTTGACCGCCGATGCCGATATCTAGTAAAGCAGGGTGGCCGATATAAAGCCGATATAATTGTATTTATTTGAATTAATATTTAAGAAATTTGAAATCATTTGAAAATGGATTAAAAAATAAATTTGTAAAATAAACATACTTATACTTTAGATGACAAAGTATTTTCCACAAATAAATAAATATTTGATAAAAATATAATTAAAAAGGAAGAAAACTGTAACCAACAGAGCACTCAGTATTCTGGGAAGTTTGTGTGCATTGGGAATTATATTTTTTCAAATAAAGCCAGGGCTTCTATCCGTATTAGACAGAACTGTTAACGACGACGGCGAACAAGAGCGAGAATGTGAGCACTATTTGCTCAGGGCTGCCGCTCTCAGCGCCATCAAAATAAAAGTTTGATTTTTATTTTGACGGCGCGCTGGATTTTTATTTTGACTTTTATTTTATTTTCGCCTCGAACGCATCGGCCAAACAGAAAAACTTATCGGCCGATGCCGATATTTGAAAAATACCAAATATCGGCCGATATATCGATATATTAACAAAAAAAGGTCAGATAAATATAAGCCTTTGCTTAGGGTTGTTTAGTTTTATAGTTTTCATGCTTAGGGTTGTCAGATGTTAAAAGTTTAAATCCCTTTATCAGAGCTTTTCTCCTTAAAAGGGCACATTTTCTGAACTGTGTTTTACTTTAACTTTGCAACCTGGCAACCATGAGCACATGCTCTTTGCACTGTGGAAACTGCTGATTATTTAAAAACGTTGACAAACATAAGTTTCCTGAGATATTCGGCTATAATGAAAGTGTAATAGAGGCAGTCTTTGTTTCTTCACACGTTTTTTTTGCACTGTTTGCTGTATGAATCTGCCATCAAACCTCCTCGGTGACGAATGAATAAATCCAAACATGGATCTCAACTATATCGTTTGTGGCCTCTGAATAAATGTAATTATGCAACCTCTGTGCTGCAGTACAAATTATTTTCTGTTGTTGTTTCAATAGAAAAACAGAAATATCATTTGAAATTATCTGTAATAATATTAGAAATGTCGCCGTTTTAGCTTTTGAATTTGAGCAGTTTTTATAATGTAGAGTGTGTTAATTTATATGTTGATATGATAAATAATGAAACTAGATGAGGTCAAATAAACCTGTGTTTGGGTTGACCTCTTTATTTTTGCTTATAGGTGAAAGTGCAGTAATTCTGACCAGATCTCGTAAATGACAACAGTTGAGATAAAAAAATCACAGTTTTTATCACTTTGAGCAAAATAATTGTGACTATTTGTTTAACCATTGTGCAGCATGACTAAAATATGACTGTTTTCATTGATTAAAGCTAGACTAAATTCCCCATACTTTGTCAACTAAACCTTGACTAAATAACAATAAAATGTTAAAAACTAAGAGGACTCAGATTTGACACGGGACTAAGACCAAATTAAAAAACTGCTGACAACATTGACACAAATTTTCAGTAATGCACTTACAATGAAAGTCTATGGGGCAAGACATTACCCAATGATAAACATTAAAATACACACTTTTTCAAAGCTATACCCACAAGACTAAAACGTTATATTTGTTAATGTGAAACGAATGTGAAAGAACTGACCTTGTTTGGACAGTTCTACCTATAAACCCTTCAGAATGTCTTGCCCCATAGACTTCCATTGTAAGCGTGTGTCAGTGTGTTTTGAGTGACGAATCGAAATTCCCTTTGGTGAAAACAGCACAGATGTTGTCAATAGAGCTTAAGTTGTATCAATCCCAAAACATTCCTTGCTAATCATGAGGAATAGTCTTGAAGAACAGAGGAATTGAACTGGTTTAAGACATTTGTTGGTTTTTGCCCTGATTTCAGCAGCTTTATCTTAAAGAGTGCTAATGATGGTTGCTTTCTCTTTGTTTCAGGGTTCTGATCTGTACACATTCAAACAGTGCAGCAGATCTGTATATCAAAGATTACCTTCATCCATATGTGGAGGCAGGGAATCCACACGCACGACCTCTCAGGTAACACTCGCAGCATCTGGAGCGGTGCGTGATTGTCATGACACCAACTTTCAGTATAAACACAGTATACATAATGATTTCGAAATTAATAAAAATAAGTTTCAATGGCTGAAATGTCTTCCTACTCTTTCTGAAGATGCATGTCATTTTCATAATAGCCACACTTCAGTATTTCAGACGCGGTTAGTTTGATTACGTCACAATACTATAAAGGACACTAAAACTAACTATTATAAATGTTTTCGTTATTTGCAATAAAGCTGAAATGAAATGAGATATAAATATAAGATGATAATTAGAATTCAGATTATGTTAGGTTAAAGTAATTAAATTGCTAAAGCTGAAATAAAAAATAAATGAAGCTTGAATAGAAATAATTAATAAAATAGAAACAAATAAAAATTGACAAAAGCAAATAACAAAATTACTAAACCTTACACTAAAATTAAAGGGAAAATATAAAATAAAAACTAATTCAGACTATTAAAGGTGACATATAATGAAAAACAGATTTTTCCGTGTTTAAGTTCTATAATCGGGTCCCCGGTGCATCTACCAACCCAGAAAACGTGAAAAAGAACACCCAGTAAATTTGTTTTGGTAAGCCTTTCTCTGCAAGCTTGTGAAAAAATGGGCCGCTCAGATTTTGCTCCCCCTGTGACATAGAAAGGGGATCTTATTATAATATTACCACCCCTTAATCTGTACGTTTCCACCCACGGCGCCGCCATTGTGTTTTCGCAAGCGACAATGGTGTACCAGTTCTAACGCCACGGCAAACGTTCGAGCAAAGCATGTTCACTGTTCTGTCTTTGGCTGCTCTGACAAGCACAGAACACTATTTACAGTCCCAGCCTCAGAGGAGACGAAAGAGCAGTGGATTTATTGATTTATTTACTGTATATTACGCTGCTGCCACACAGATCTAATACAAACATGCCATTTCTTTCCCAGCTGTTTACCTTCACAGACATAACCAAGTGTTTTTGTAACTCGTGTGTTTTTAACACATAACTTAGTTTAGTATTGCATGCTGTGTGACCGCCGCTTTCTGTGTGCGTGCTTCAGATTTGTGCGCTCAGAAAAAGGTATACCAGAACTTTAAACTAATATGGTTTAAAGGGGACATCGGATGCAATACTGAAATTGCAATACTGAAAAATTACTGTAGAACTCATTATAATCAGTGATGCCGTCTACAGTGGATGCGGCGCGACACGACAAATCTCCGACAGTAAACAGCTGCCTCGTTCTATTTATGACGTTCATTAAGGCTACATTAAGGTTGCCTTTGTAGATGGTTTATAAAGGTGTTTGTTAATGACAAATAAGTCATTTATAAATGTATTTTAAATAATTTTTGAGCAGTTATAACTGCATGAATAAGAATGGTGACTTTAACTCAACAATGGAAAAGAAGGGGGGGGTTGAGCAGTAGCTCATTATCATTTAAAGGGACATGCACTGAAATGGGTTGCTGTGAACAGAGCTGTTTTTGACGGTAAAAAGGGTGTTGTTTTACACGACCATTGAGAAACTTTAAACAAAGTATGTTATAGACTTTTCATGAAGACCCTAAACAATAATATCAACTTGTAGAAAATGGGCATCTGATGTCGCCTTTAAAACGCATGATTTCAGCGCGATTGACAAAAAAAACATCTGTTTGGTTTTGATTATCATGTCTGAGTATCTGAGGTACTAGCTGTAAAGGCACAGCCCTATTCTGCAAAAGGGGGCGGGGAGCAGCAGCTCATTTGCATTTAAAGACACATACACGAAAACAGCCTGTTTCTGCTTCCACTCAAAATAGGCATTTTCAAAATGATATAATAAATGATCAGTGGGGTATTTTGAGCTGAAACTTCACACACATTTGGGGGACACCTAAGACTTATATTACATCTTGTAAAAAAGGGGCATAATAGGTCTCCTTTAACAAGGACTGTTATTGTATATATAAATAATCTATGAAAACCATCCTTTTTGCGTTATTTTAGTATTATGTCTTTATTGCTTTTATTTAGTGTTTTTTTTTTTTAAGGAATGAATTGCCACTGAAGTACTGGTGCATTTGACATCCCTAATCTGAATGTACTAGCTAAAGAATAGTGTAGCTTGATGATTTTCGTAATGTTGATTGGACAAGTTACATGGCATTGAATGATTTGAAAACTGGACGTTGTGGAAGGTAATTTGTTATGCAATTTTGATGCTGTTAGTCATCCAGAATATTTTAAAATCTTGTTTTTTCTCATAGTTCAAGGTCACATTGGCACACCACCCACACAAGTCTGTTCCTCTATTGTCTCTCTTTTGGTATCTTAAAATTTAGCTTGTACAGACAACATATGAATTTCTTGATACATAACCCTGGTCTTATTGTGCACAGTTCATCAGTTCATGCTCTTCTAATAAAAATGTTTGGTTTTAAAACTTGGTAATGAGACTTTTTGATGCATCAAAGTTTTGGTTGAGTTTGAGAAATCTCTCAAGTTTCAATAAAAATATTGAGTGAATGTTTTAACAATACGAGGGTGAGTAAATAACTGAATTTTCATTTTCAAGTGAACTATGCCATTAACGTTGTGTTTCTTTGTTTGCTCAGGGTTTACTTCAGGAACCGCTGGGTGAAGACGGTCCACCCGGTGGTGCAGCAGTACTGCCTGATCTCTGGAGCGTACTTCACCTTCCAAATGCCCACGCGACAGGATGTAGAGCGCCACCGTGTGGTCGTGGTCACGCTCAGCACGTCTCAGTACCTCTGCCAGCTTGACCTGGAGCCAGGTGAGCAAACACACACACCCAAACCATGCAGAACTCACCGTTCCTCGCTTTCATCCCTCACACACTCCTGGCATGCTAAAGACATCGCTTGCAGCTAGTTTTAATATCTGCACACATCTGATTAAAACAGAAAGACACAACAAAAGTGCGGCACAGCTGGACGTGGCCACATTAAACCCCTCCTGCAGGAGCGTTGCAGCGGGGCTCGCAACAGTTTATTAGGAGAGGCTAATTTCCTCTTATGTGTCTGCGCACAGGATCATCTGTTGCTAAGAGACCCGGCTCGCCTGTCTAACACACTCAGCATCATTAACACCCAGCGCTGTCGTCTTTTCTTCCCGCTTCTCTTATCTGTTCATTTAAAGTCATTACTGCTGATTTCTGGCATTGCGCTAATGTGTTTTAAGGGGTGCAAGTTTATTCCCTCCAGTGACACAAACATTTTGGGTTTTGTGTATCTTATAGTCCGAATAATAGGCTTATTGATATATATCTGACTTAATAGGATGGTTGATTTCAGAGGAGAATCGTCATTTCAGCCAAACAGCCATTGGGGCCAATTTGATTCAAAATGTCTTACACAAGAACTAAAACACAAAGCACACTACAAAAATCTAGATAGAGATAATGAAGGCATGTTTTTTCATTGTTTATCACTAAATTAATAAAAAAAAACTATTTAATCACCAAAATATAATAGGCAGCATCATATTTACCTACAGTTTTTTTTTTTTTTTTTTTTTTGAAACATTGTAAGGAATGGAAAATTGATTTTTGTGAACAAACATTTTTGTGTTTTGAGTGATGCAAAAGAAAAAATAATTAACCATCATCTATAGGGCAAATACAATGCAAGAAATTAATATTTTTATTCAGCTAGGATGCGTTAAATTGATCATTTGACCTATATTTATATTATTACAAAATCTTTATATTTTAAATAATGCTGTTGCTGTGAACCTTATATCAAGTAATCCTGAAAAAAAAAATATTTTCAAATAAATGGTTTTAACTAGGGATGCACGATATTATCGGACCAATATCGGAATCGGCCGATAGTGGCTTTAAATGTATATATCAGCATCGGCCCGATATGAAAAATTATGCCGATATTTCGTCGATAGGAGGAATAGGTTAACTCACATGTGCTCAGGGTGTGCTAGCGATTAGATCATGTCAGCAGTGTGACTCATTCTTGAAGCAAAGTTTTGCCTGAATGGTGATTGGATTCACTGTTTTGGATCGCTGCATTTAAACTGAGAATGCACATGATAGAGTAAACAATGATAGCACGTGCAGCGGCAGCCTCCCCCGGGTCCTAAAGCCCGCTCAGTAAGGAGTATTAATTCCGTAGGGGGCGTTGTTGGCCTACTTTTAATAAAATGAAAGTACAATACACAAATAATATTTAGACTGTGTTTCTGATTAAATAAAGCAGTAATTGATGTCATAAAATCATGAGTATGTTTTGATTTAAAGGTCAGAAGCTATAGCTTACATGAATAAAAAAAAAATCACAAACATGACACTTGTAAATTAAATAATTTTATATATACTGATTTATTCATTAATGTGTAATATGTTATATTTTTTAAATTATGAGCTCTAAAAGATTTTCGGAATTTTTACAACTCTTTTGCTTTAGACCATCTACAAATGTTAATTCTTAAAATAAAATGTTAAGGTTACTACTGCATCTTTCTGGGAAAAAAAATGCAGCGATTGATATATAGTTTATATACATAATACAATGTACTGTCATTATAAAAGAACTTCATTATTGTTTATTTAATTCTAACAAATAAGTTCTTGTTAAAAACTAACCAAAAATTTAAAATAATTTGCTTATAATTTCCACACAGGAGAGACTTACTAAATCGGTATCGGCTATCAGCCAAAAAGAGTTGAAAAATATCGGCATATCGGATATCGGCAAAAATCCAATACCGTGCATCTCTGATTTTAACGAACAAATGAAGCAGCACAACAGTGTTTTCAACACTGATAATTAAATGTTTCTTGAGCAACAAATCAGCATATTATTATGATTTCTTAAGGATCATGCGACACAGACGACTGGAGTAATGATGCTGAAAATGCAGTTTTGATCACAGGAATAAATTACATTTTAAAATATTTTCAAATAGAAGAGTTATTTTAATTTGCAGTAATATTTCACCTTTTTTTTTTTATTAAATAAATACAACCTTGGTGATCACGAGACTCTTTCAAAAACATTAATCTTGCCTTTTTAAATGGTAGTGTATTAAATGAATCAGAAATTTTTAAAAAGAAACATTGACCAAAATATTGCTTTTCTGGGTGATTATATTGGCATTTCAGTCATTTCAATGCACTGGAGCAAAGTTTGGCATGCAGCTTTTGTAATGATGCAGTCTTTTTGGTCAATGAAGTTGTTGGAATTTGTATCGACAAAAAAACAAAAACAAAGAAAATATGGAATATACTGCAAACATGAAATACATCCCCCAGCTCCTGTGGATGTCACATCCACAGTTATCTGTCTATCACACACCTGCACTAAAAACCATACACCTGTTCCCGTGAGATGGTGCCTGCAGAACCTCCTCTGTGGCATCTAATGCTAGATCCTTTTGTGTGTGTGTGTGTGTGTGTGTGTGTGTGTGTGTGTGTTTGTGTTAAGGGCAATAATCTATTATTGATGCCTTCTCCTGTGAAGCTCCATGTAATTAATATTTTATTCCCATGTGTGTGTTTCCAAAGGGATCTTTACACACATCCTGTTGGACGAGGCAGCCCAAGCTATGGAGTGCGAGACCATCATGCCATTGGCTTTGGCTGCTAAGAGCACCCGAATCGTTCTGGCAGGAGACCATATGCAGGTACCGTATGCAGAGTGTTGACATCAGCACTGAGAACTGCAACATTGAATTTGGGAAAAATAAAACACATTTCATAGGGGCCTTTTTTCTTTTCTTTCTTTTTTTTTTTTTTAAGATAACTGTTCATAAGTTGCACACGTTTCATGATTTCAATTAATTAGACATACTTTTTGATCGTTAAAAAAAATGAATTTAACCAAAATTGATTCCAACAATGTTAAAACAGAAAAACAAAATTTGGGAAGAATAAAATAGATTTCCTATGGGCTCTAAAAAGGTCATTAAATAAAAATGTGATTTTTGTTAAACGCAATAAATTGTTGTTAAATCGTGTACGTTTCATGATTTGAATTAAGCAAACATGTTTTAAATTTAATCTAACCATTGAAAATATTGTGCCTCTTATTTGCTTGCAAGTAAATATTGATGAATATTTTAATTAACTAAACTAAAACTTTAAGTAAATTAACTACAAAAACCTGACCTAGATTAAGATATTTCTGCTAATTATCGCTGGATCAGAACTGGCCCCCTGACTGATGACTGTGGACTGAGCTCAACCCAGAGATGCTTGATCAGGGCAACAGGCTCTCCACGCTGTCACATCCTGTCTCTCGTCACTGCCCTCACTCTGCAGACAGTGTCACGTCAGTGTCTGACTCGTGAAGAACCGAGTGGAACCAATGGGCCTGTAATTAAATGCTCTTTTGATAGAAACCTCATCACCTACCCTCACTTCCTGCTGCATAAATAATTCATCTCACACCCCACCTGTGCCTCCTCATGTGGAGGATTGCCTCAAATCTGTTAGTTAGGAATACAGTCATTTCTTTAGTTGTTGTTGACCAGTATGGGTTTCCAGTGGTCAGTGCTAATATCTAGAGAGCACAGTGACCGACTGCAGAAAAGATTAACACAAAATAGAAAAAACAGATATTAATGCATTTTTTTAAACAAATTATTTGCTAAAAATTTGCCAAAAATCAAACTACTAAAACCAAAAAATCTGCTCTCTGAAGTGGTGTTGTTACAGTTAACGATATCTATTAAGTCATTTTCGGTAATTGAAATAAAGCTGAAATAACCATATGAAATAATATATCATAAAAATGTAAAGTATAATATTAAAGTAAAAACATTAGTGTCAAAAAAAAAACGAATGAAAATTAAACAGAAATTAAAAAACTTAAATACAAATAAAAAAAACGGTAACCCTAAATGAAAATTTTGCTTCTGAAACTTACTGAACTAAATAAGTACTAAAACTGAAATTAAAATTACAGCTATATGGAAATGGACTTGATTAGGAAAGCCACACACCTGTCTATATAAGACCTTACAGCTCACAGTGCATGTCAGAGCAAATGAGAATCATGAGGTCAAAGGAACTGCCTGAAGAGCTCAGAGACAGAATTGTGGCAAGGCACAGATCTGGCCAAGGTTACAAAAAAATTTCTGCTGCACTTAAGGTTCCTAAGAGCACAGTGGCCTCCATAATCCTTAAATGGAAGACGTTTTATATATAAACTTAAACTAATGAAAAAGGAACAAAATTACTAAAACTATATGAAACTATAAACTAATTCATTCAAGCTATATAAAATCTTTTTTTTTTTTAACTAATAAAAAAGGACTAAAGCACATAATAAAATTATTAAAACTAAAATTAAAATGTAAACTGAATTTTACAATTTAAAAAAAAAAACTAATACAATAGACAAAATCATAAAAATGCTAAACTAAAATTAAAATGTAGACTAAAATAATTAATTCAAGCTATGTCAAAATATTAAAATAAAAACTAAAAAAGGACAAAAGCACTTAAAATGAATAAAACTTAAAGGGGTCATAGGATGCTACATGCACTTTTACAAGTTGTTTGAACTAAAATGTGTTTT
>NW_015537957.1:1310454-1317763 GCF_001515605.1 Sinocyclocheilus anshuiensis
CTCGTCACCCCACGGAAGAGATGGGCGGGGTCAGCAGAGCTCATTAGCATTTAAAGCAACATGGACTAAAAAACAGCTAGCTGAAAACAGAGCTGATTTTGATAGGGTAAAAAGGGTGTTTTTTACACTACCATTGAGAAATTGTAACCAAAGTATGTTACAGACTTTTCATTAAGACCCCAAAGAATCATATCAACTTGTGGAAAATGGGCATCCTATGACCCCTTTAAATAAAAAAATGCAAATATAAAAATAAGCTAATTTCGGAGCATTAATAAATACTATAATAGTATACAAGTAACACTAAAAAATAACACTGCTTTAAAAATGTAAGGCCATTTTAAATGCATCATTGCTCTAGATCACACGAAAAGCCTTTTATCGGTATCGGTTAGCGAACCCAAAGGCCATTGATTTTTTTGTGTGTCCAATATAAGGCATTTGAGAGTGACTCTGAGCTTTCCTGTCTTCCAGCTCAGTCCGTTTGTGTACAGTGAGTTTGCGCGGGAGAGGAATCTGCACGTGTCTCTGCTGGACCGGCTGTACGAGCATTACCCATCCGAGTACCCCTGCAGGATCCTGCTGTGCGAAAACTACCGCTCACATGAGGCAATCATCAAGTAGGTGTGAACTTTTTCACACCACTCTTCCTGAGGAGAGACAGACATGCAAACACACCATTTCACTTTTGGCTTGGTTTTTATGTAGATATATGTGACATAAATCAGAGGTTCTCAACTACGAGCATGTAACCGGTCACAGACTGCAGGTAGAAAGCACACTAAATCCAAATAATAAAAGGCAACCAACCATAATTAAGAGAGCAAAATAAGTTGACTCATTAACTCATTTTTGGTTGTTATCCAAGGCCGTACATTTGATTAAACAATGTTTTTCTGCACATTCAACTGTTACTGTGCAAATGCAAACATAGAGAGGTTCCCCTCATCCTCAAACAACGAATGAAATTACTCCTAATGATATGACCCAGAATTCATTAAATTCGTTCAGCTGGTGGTACCAAATTAATACCAAGATTTCATAACAGCAGAAGTAGTATATTCCCCTCTTTAAAACACATTCTACCCTGTTTCACCGGTTGGAGCATAGCATTTCTTGGTATTGTGTTACTGTCGATTGCTAATCTGTGTTTTATCTGTAGATTGTAAAATTGGTTGCCAGTGAAATTTATCTCTAAATGGTATATTTCTTGTGTTCTTTTTGATGTTTTATTATTATATCCAGCTGGGTATTATAATAAAACAACAGAAACATGACAAATCTAGAGGAGAATTTCCTAGTTTAATTTCCCTTGTGAAATTGAGTAAGTTTGACATTTATTTATGGCAGAATATTCATTAAAATGACAAATACCGGGCAACATGGGGAAAAAACGCGCCTTCTCTGATAGGAAAGATGATTAAAATGCCTAAAATATAATAATAAAATGCCATGCAATCTGAAAGTCCGCTAGTAAAAATGAAAAATGGGATCGTCTTTGCTTTAATGACAGCAGCACTCGAGCTTCATGAACTCCAGGAAGATTATCAAACCTGATGATCATGTACTCCAACTACATTTGACAGCATTTTGAGCTTCAATTAAAACATGTGCTCATTTGATTAATGACCTAGAAATAGTGCAGAATACTATTTCAGTAATGCTTTACAATATGGTCATATAAGTTAGTGGTGGTTAATGAATTACATTTGCTATGGTATATATTAGTCTTTTTTAGCGTTAGTTTATAAAAATACATGGTCACACTTTATTTTAAGGTCCATTTCTCGCTTTTAACAAACCTTAAACTATGACTTTTTCCTCAATAAACTCCTAAGTTGCTGCTTATTAATAGTTAGTAAGGTAGATGTTAAGTTTAGGTATTGGGTAGGATTGGGGATGTAGAATATGGTCATGCATAATATGTGCTTTATAAATACTAATAAACAGCCAATATGTTAATAATAGGCATCCTAATAAGCAACCAGTTAATAGTCAGAATTGGTCCCTATACTAAAGTCTTACCAAATACATCTGTTCATTATTAGATAATGTTAGCTGAGGTCCATTAAATAATATTAACAGATAAAACTTTTGATTTTTAGTAGTTTATTGGTAAATATTGAAATTAACTTTAAGATTAATAAATGCTTTATTTTAGTTAATGTTATCTAATGTAGTGGTGTAGTGTTAACAAATGACACCGTATTGTACAATGTTATTAATATTCTTTATTTATTTTGCATAATTTTTATTGGTTTAACAAGTCCTAAGCTGTATTTCCCTGTTTAAATAGATACCGAATTACAGATTTTCAATGTGGACCCAGACTTTGAACCCCGCTGTATATTCTTAAATTACTTTATGTAAATCTATCTGAACATAAAACATAATCCTCCTGGGAGCAGTTTCGATCCACGTATTAAATGTAATACGAGAAGATTTTCCTCAGGGACCAACAAGGCATTGCATGCAAAAATTGAGGCTTATAGCCACACACACACAGATGGTACAGTTGATGCCAACAGTAACACATTTGCTGTAAATCCCTGTCTGGACTCCCAGTCATGGGTTTTGAGATTGAAATCTGACAAAACAGAAGAAAGATGGCAGCCAAAGATGGGACACCTCTCTGAGCTGCGGGGGCCACACTGACACCAGCGCCGGGGCTTTGTAAATTGAGTGCCAGTCTGTTTTGGATGCGTTCAAGCATTCGCTGATAGCCCCCCACCCCGCTTCCTGATATCTCCCAGCGCTTTCAACACTTGAGAAGTCAGAGAAATGACTAAAACGTCCTTGATTGGAGAGCTTGGATGTCAAATTGTTAATTTAAATGGATATGAGTGTCTTCAACACAGAAATTTACATGATGTCGGGTTTTATTGAATCATTTTGCATACAATCTACATATTTTGTGCTGTGGAACATTTGAGTGAGTAATGTTCAGTTCCACTGATGCAGAATGTGTTAGAATATATATGCAGAAGCTGTTAATAAACCCATTGCAATGATTATGAATACATTCGGCAACATCTGAAATCTCCTAGTGTTTAGATTTTAATCTTTAGAGTTGTAGCTCTTGATAGTTTAATGAGGAGCTAAATGACCTTTTTAAGGCTGGAAGTGCTAACCGTGTGTTCTGGCTGACCGCAGCTATACGTCCGAGCTCTTCTACGAGGGCAAACTGATGGCCAGCGGGAAGCAGCCACCCCATAAAGACTTCTACCCTCTGACCTTCTTCACTGCCCGCGGAGAAGATGTGCAAGAGAAGAACAGCACGGCTTACTACAACAATGCTGAGGTAACCCCAACATTGACAAGAAAGATTGTTTTTATACTGGAATTGGTGTAAACAGGCCTTATTTCTGATTGAATGGGTGTGTGAATGTATTGGACCATCATCATTGAGAATCCGTTGGGAATGCACTGTTGACCCTCTGCAGGTGTTTGAGATAGTTGAGCGGGTGGAGGAGATGAGGAAGAAGTGGCCTGTGGCCTGGGGGAAGCTGGACGAAGGAAGTATCGGCGTGGTCTCGCCCTACGCCGACCAGGTCTTCCGAATCCGAGCCGAGCTCCGCAAAAAGAGGATGCCAGAGGTCAGCGTGGAGAGAGTGCTCAATGTCCAGGGTGAGTGAAAGATGCCAGATCTACAGTGTATTTTAATATGTAGAAATTACTCAAGTTGTGTAGTTTCTTGGGGAAAATCATGTTATCATGTAAATTGTGGATGCTGGACACTGGTGGTGGTGTGAGATCCCCCAAATGATTGTAAAGCGCTTTGGGTGTACAGCAATACACAGTAAAGCGCCATATAAATGTCTCATTCATTCATCAATTAATTAAATTGTGGGACATTTAGATATTTAAAATTAGCTACTTTCCCTGCTAGGTTAAAGGAGTAGTTCACTCAGAAATTAAAATTTGCTGAAAATGTACTCGATTCTGAGGCCATTCGAGATGTAGATGAGTTTGTTTCTTCATGGGAACAGATTTGGAGAAACGTTGCATTAAATTAGTGAATGACATGCAGTGAATGGGTGCCATCTAAATAAAAGTTCAAAGAGCTGATAAAAGCATCCCAATAATCCACAAGTAATTCACGATTCCACTACATCAATTAACATCTTGTAAAGTGAAAAGTTTAGTCAAGATTTTTGTTTGGATTTACTATACTTTGTCACTGAGAAGGTTTGCTCACAGATTTAGTCTCAGCAAATGGTAAAGGTCAGTGGTCCCAACCCTGGTCCTGGAGGCACCCCAACACTGCACATTTTGCATGTTTACTTTCTCTGACACACCAATTTCAGGTCTTGGAGTCTCTACTAATGAGCTGATGACCTGAATCAGGTGTGTTTGATTAATGAGACAATCAAAATGTGCAGTGTTGGGATGCCTCCAGGACCAGGGTTGGGAACCAGTGGTATAGGTGACCTTGTAAAGGAACTGGCTCTATTAAATTGCAGTCACATTTACTGTTGTTCGGCGAAATTTTTGCGGAAGAGATCCAGTCATTTTAAAAAGGCATCCATGCGATACGAAATTGCGTGAAGATGAAAGATTTCCAAGTGCAGATTTTGCAGAGTTTGAAGTGGTAGTACGCCCAAAAATGAAAATTCTGTCATTAATTACTCACCCTCATGTCGTTCCAAACCCGTAAGACATTCGTTCATCTTCAGAACACAAACTAAGATATTTTTGATGCATTCCGAGAGCTCTCTGACCCTCCCATAGACAGCAAGGATCTTTACACGATCAAGGCTCAGAAACATAGCAAGGACATCGTTAAAATAATCCATGTGACATCAGTGGTTCAACCGTAATTTTACAAATCTACGAGAATACTTTTTGTGCGCAAAGAATACAAAAATAATGACTTTATTCAACAATTCGTCTCCTCCGTGCCACCCTATAGTGCCATTTTGGAGAGTATCACATGTAAAAAATGTATGTACATGGATACGTTGTTTATGCTTTGATCTGAACGTAAACAACATATCCGCGTACATAGGCGCTATAGGGTGACACGGAGGAGACGAATTGTTGAATAAAGTCGTTATTTTTGTTTCCCTTTAAGTTAGATGTGCAGATTTGGTGCTTTGACCAGCAGAAAGCTGCTTGGTTTGAAAGTGACTTTGTGAGCTGTGGAGCTTTTTTGCCCGTGAAATGTCGCTAATGTGACCTCAACTTTCATTTGAGTAGAATATTGCAATGGAGGTCACTAAAAAACTGGGCAGGAAGATCACTAGGTTTGAGACTAGACCCCATGTGTCAGCCCAGAAGGGTGGCAGAAAGAGCAAGTTTACCAGACAGCAATTTTGCCTGCCAAATGTGTGTTTGGTGTCTGAGAAAAGAGCTGGTGTCCTGCAGGTTTCATTTGAAAAGCCAGATTGGTTTGTGCATAATTGATGGCGTTTGGTTCAGCCTGTTGTGTTGAAATCAGCTTTTTAATGGATGAAGAACTTCCTGTAACTCAGCTGCTTGTTTGGCACGGAGATCCATTTGAAGTCATCATTACCTGATTCATGCTCATCTGGCTGCCAATCTGAGCTGGGCACCAAAGAAGAGAAGTCATAATTCATAGGTTGTTATAAGAGATCTTCTCTTATTATAGTGACATTCATTTCCTCCGAATACCTCTGTTGCATCTTCATGGCTTTCAAGATTTCCAGGGTCAACATGAAATCAGATTTGACCCTGTTTTCTCATTGCATTGTCACATAATTCAGCAGTGTTACACCAAAATAAAAGCTCAAGGATTTGATGCGTTTAGAGCTTGAGGGTTTGAATATTTAAAAGTGAAAGATTTAAGACATGAATGTTACTACTGTAACTTATAGCGTATAATTGTTATAATGATCAAATGTTGTTTATTTTACAGCATTGTTGCAATTTATAACATTAATATATTTCTGTGTTGTTAATTTTTTATAACAAGTTCAACTTTATTTTAATTCACACAGGTGTTTTAGAAACCCAATAATAAATACATTTCTTTTTTTTTCTTTTCTTTTCTTTTCTTTTCTTTTCTTTTCTTTCCTGTTTTGTTTTGCTTTATTTTATTTTATTTTATTATTTTATTCCTAAACTAACCTGACACACTATCACAACTAAAAAGGTTTGAGTCTATTTTAAAGTCCAGCTACAAGTCAAAACAAAACACTCACTAAATAAAGTGCTTAATAAATTTTATTCCATTATTGGCCATGTCTCCAAAATATGCGTTCTGTGTGAACGGCTTGGTTTCAGTCTTGATGTAAACAAAATCTTCTCCGCATTGATGTTCTCTTTTCCCGCAATATTTGTAATTAACAACACAGCAGTGCCGCATCTAGTGGCTTCAACTGGATAGGCTAACAAAAACATTATAATGCAACGACACTTACATCGTCATCGCATCTCGTGTGCCACTGATAAGGCTGCCTCCTTAACGCACACCTAAAATTCGAATGTAACATTTTTGCATTCGAATGTGGATTTTTATTTGAAATTCGACGAATATTCGGAATTTAAAAACAAAATTTGATAGCCCTAGTGTACATTATTAAAAAAACACTTATTTTAAATTATTATTATTTTTAAAATATTATTTATTTATTTGTTTTCATTGTTTATTTTATTTTATTTTTGGGTTCCTAAACCGCTAACCTGACACACTATCACAACTAAAAAGCTTTGAGTCCATTTTAAAGTCCAGTTACAGAGTCAAAACAAAACACCCACTAAATAAAGATGAAGTATTTAATCTATTTTCTTGCATTTCATGTGACGATTATTGGCCATGTATCATTAAATTATTGAAATATACAGGTGCATCTCAATAAATTAGAATGTCGTGGAAAAGTTCATTTATTTCAGTAATTCAACTCAAATTGTGAAACTCGTGTAATAAATAAATTCAATGCACACAGACTGAAGTAGTTTAAGTCTTTGGTTCTTTTAATTGTGATGATTTTGGCTCACATTTAACAAAACCAACCAATTCACTATCTCAACAAATTAGAATATGGTGACATGCCAATCAGCTAATCAACTCAAAACACCTGCAAAGGTTTCCTGAGCCTTCAAAATGGTCTCTCAGTTTGGTTCACTAGGCTACACAATCATGGGGAAGACTGCTGATCTGACAGTTGTCCAGAAGACAATCATTGACACCCTTCACAAGAAGGGTAAGCCACAAACATTCATTGCCAAAGAAGCTGGCTGTTCACAGAGTGCTGTATCCAAGCAAAGTTGAGTGGAAGGAAAAAGTGTGGAAGAAAAAGATGCACAACCAACCGAGAGAACCGCAGCCTTATGAGGATTGTCAAGC
>NW_015537957.1:1318246-1326964 GCF_001515605.1 Sinocyclocheilus anshuiensis
AAAAAATGCAGATGAGCTGAAGGCCACTGTCAAAGAAACCTGGGCTTCCATACCACCTCAGCAGTGCCACAAACTGATCACCTCCATGCCACGCCGAATTGAGGCAGTAATTAAAGCAAAAGGAGCCCCTACCAAGTATTGAGTACATGTACAGTAAATGAACATACTTTCCAGAAGGCCAACAATTCGCTAAAAATGTTTTTTTAATTGGTCTTATGAAGTATTCTAATTTGTTGAGATGTTGGGTGGGTTTTTGTTAAATGTGAGCCAAAATCATCACAATTAAAAGAACCAAAGACTTAAACTACTTCAGTCTGTGTGCATTGAATTTATTTAATACACAAGTTTCACAATTTGAGTTGAATTACTGAAATAAATGAACTTTTCCACGACATTCTAATTTATTGAGATCCACCTGTAACTTAAAATATCAGGTGATTCTTTGAGTAAGTATGTTATATTGAAATGGGTTCAGCTGACATTATTTTTTTTTAAATGACCTTTTTAAGGCAGGAAGTTATGTTGATTTTGTATCGGATCAGCCATCAGCAACATGCTAATTACACGGATCTGCTCTTGTCCGTAGGTAAGCAGTTCCGGGTGCTGTTCTTGAGCACCGTTCGCACCCGTCACACCTGCAAAAACAAGCAGACGGCCATCAAGAGGAAGGAGCAGCTGGTGGAAGACTCCACTGAAGACCTGGACTACGGCTTCCTGTCTAACTACAAACTGCTGAACACCGCCATCACTCGAGCGCAGTCCCTGGTGGCCGTGGTGGGAGACCCCATCGCTCTCTGCTCAGTGGGACGCTGCAGGTAATCAGATGCTTTTTAAATAGCTTCAAAACTCACTCTGTTGGAGTTCAGGACTATTTGTGTTTATTTTTGAAAATGTGAACAACATATGGGCTTTATTTAAGCATTTCTGCAATAAAAGAATCAACTTGAATCATTGCGCTCTGAATGTTGTCGCACTCGTTGACGGGGATAGGCCTGTCTGGATGTGTGTGCTGGGCAGACAGTGGCTCGTTGCTGTCTAGTTTTGGTGAGTACCTGTGTAGTCAGTGTTCCCACAGGAAGTGCTGTCCCTCTGCCTTCCCATCATGCACTTCACCACTGTCAGCTCGGACTAACACGCTCCTCACGCACTGACGCTTCAGACATTGCTTCTACATAAGGGACATCAAATTGTTTGGCGCCATCAAATTGTATGTTGAAAATAATCAACAACAAATTTGATTATAAAGAAAACAGAACAAACTAATCCCATACCACCCTCCTCACCCTAGAGACCTAAGTAATGCCACAACAATGGGCGGTCAACGCCACGTACTTACTCAACCTACGCTATCAAGATAATGGAGAAGGACAAGCCAAATCTTATCAAAGTAATCCAATTTGTTTAACAAAGAGTAACAGATTTAGTTCTAAATGTCATAACTTTACAGTTTCTTTCAGCCTCCGTTTAACAGATGGAAATTTAGTTTGTTTCCAAAACCTCATAAGTTTCTTTGCAACAATAAGGCTATAGGACAGCAACTGTAAGTGAATTTGTTTTAATTCTGATGCCAATTCAATATGGACTCATGGATTCTATCTGATGGTTCTGGCTTAAGCAAACCGCATGTTTTGTGCATATGTTATTTTGTCCCATTCTCAATGCAAAGCGGCATCTGCAGATCTGTCTTCGTTTGGAATCTCAAACTCTTTTTGTTGGTGACATTTTTTGCAGTATACAAAAAAAGCACAGTGTCCCACAGTGCACTGCGTCCGACCTTCCATTTTTAGTGTAAACCATTCTTAAAACCATTTCATTTCACTTTTATCCTCTTTTATCCACTCACTGAAATAAACATGTAACATAATAAGGTTGTAATAACAATGTAGTCATTACCTTATGAGCTCTTTTATGAGCATACTTTTTGTTAAACAAACAAACAAAAAAAAAAACAGTAGGCGGTATGTACTGTGCATTTTCCAACCATTGATTAAACAATCAGCCTTGGGTTTAAGAATCAATGGTAACACTTTAGATTAGGGAACACACATTCGCTACAAACTCCAAGTTCTCCCTCAATAAACCACTAATTTGCTGCTTATTGATAGTAAATAAGCTAATTGTTGTAGTTTAGGTATTGGGTCTGGTTAAGGGATCTAGAATATGTTAATGCAGAATAAGGCATTAATATGTGCTTTATAAGTACTAATAATCCGCCAGTATGCTAGTAATACACAGCTAATAAGCAACTAGTTAATCGTGAATAGTAGGGGTGTAACGGTACATGTATTGTATTGAAAATTTTCGGTACGGGTCTTTCGGTTCGCTACACGTGTATCGAACAAAAAGGTAGCAGTCGCCTGTGCCTGTGACCTTTGACCCCTTGTGTTTTGGCTCTTGTGCTGGTTCTCAGATGTGAATATGACAGTGTGTGTTGCTGTCGGGCAGGGTTGGGCGTTCTGTGTGTGTGTTTATATCGGTATGTTGACACTCAGAGAGCTGTCTGTCACTTCGCTGGCAGCCCTCTGCTCCTCCGGCTCTATCCTCCCTAGCTGCAGCTCCGCTGTCGCTATGGCGACAGACTCATATCAACCAATCGCTAGAGCTCGCCCACAGGAAATGTCAAGCTGAAGGGCCTGGCAATTAAATCGGTGTGTGCGGCGAGGACTCTGTGCTCTGAGCTAGCTGAATGGACCGCACTGTTTAACTGACTTCAGTAATCGAAACCTTAACCTCGTGACATGACGAATTATGACCACTCCAGCTAAAGTGCCGTGATTGTTTCAGAATGTTTTTCAATGTAAAATGTTTTTCACAGATCAATATATGGTTTAATTTAATGAAAACATTTTCAAACATTTTGACCCCAAAATATAAAATAATAATAATAAAATATATAATCATTTGTGTATTTTTTTTAAATACCTCCATGTATGTATAAATATTGTAATTTATTAAACTTCAACAAAAAAAAGTTATAAAACTTTTTTTAAAATGTGTATATAAAAACTAAAAAACGTATTACAATAAAATATTCTATTAAATTTTCTAAAATTTGTATTTTGCATTACAGTAATAAAAATGACAAAAAAAATTGCATTATATTTATGAGAATTTGGGAGTCAAATGTGCCTGATTGGCATGAAAATGTCACAATGGAAAAATCGTCATGGTTTTAAAAAATAGGCTTTTATTTAGTAAAATATGCAAAATATGCTAATTATTTTTTGGATATTTTTCTGACCCAAACATGTTTTATAAAGATAACAATGAAAACATGTTCACATTTTAACCCAAAATCTAAAGAAAAACAAATTATATTTACTGGATACTGGAGTTAAAATCAGCATTAGAAAAATACCACCAAGAAGTTTAAATACTATAATTTATTATTTAAACTTAAAAGAAAAATACTTTTATAGCTTTTCATTTTATAAAGTTTCTCTTTTTTTCATTACAGTAATGAAATGACAAAAAAAAAAACATTACAGCAGTGAGTTTTCAAGGTCAGATGTGCTTAATTGTCATGAAAATGTCACAATGGTTTTAAAAAATAGGCTTAATTTCATTTGGCAAATTATAGTTTCGAACAACTTTCTTATTCTTTTCTTTTATTTATTTTTTAAATATATTTTTCCTGTCCCAGATATGCTCTTGAGGGGTTACATGGGATTCCCTTATACACCTTTGACAGATAAATGTGTGTTTGCTGCAGTTCTAGCTGGCTGCTGTATAACAAATCCACTGTCTACAAGCTGTTTTGCATCTAATTCAGTCTGTCACTGTAGCTTCAACTTGTCAACTCCTCATCAAGCTCCTGATTAGTTCAATCAGTTCCGCTTCCTCAAGGCCTCATCATATTATCTGAAATGAGTTCTGCTGTCTGAGGAGGAGGGGTCACAAACTATTGCTCGCGGAGTTGGCATGTATTGCGAACACTAACTCAACTTGATGTCTTGAACTGTCTGCTGCTGATATTGCTCGTGTCGATGTGTGTGACACTGGAAGATGCGAAAGTGTGTAGCACTGCTGAGATCAGGACAGATTTCCCATCAGGGACAGTGAAGTATAGCATCTCTGCTTGAGCTGTTGCTTAGAGGTTTGTGCAGTAAACCGACAACAGAGTGTCAAGTGCATCAACCCTTAAATTTATACCAAATTTATAGTAATCATTAATTAGGTACATATTGCACATTAGATACAATATGCTTAAAAACCGCAGTAATTATGCACTGCATGTGGCGCCCAACGTAGGGCTTTCATAAAGATTATGATACTTTCATCTGTTAACCTGCTTATGCAACTTAAAGTACCTACAGACCTGGGGATTTACTACTTTGTGGGAGTAGATAATAGCTGCGTTTCCATTACCCTTCAAATTGCGCAAACTGAAATTGCGAATCGAAAATACGGCTAATGGAAACGCATGAAATTCGCAAAAACTCCCATATATGGCAAAAAAGTTTTTATGCTCTTATGTTTTTCGGGCAATTTGAAAAATAAATATTTCGCAAAACTACAATGGAAACAGTTTTTTTTTTTTGTCTCCTTCGATAATGACTAGTGCAGTGGCTGCGATGTACATAAACCTACCAACATCCGTCGCCATTAATTTATTGCGAGAGGAAAAAATTACGTTTTAGCCGCATAACATCAATTTATAGAAACACCGTCAATTCGCAATAGGTTTTATCGACATTTATAAAACATCGCAAAAGTTTTGCGCAAATCTGTAATGGAAATGCACCTTATATTTTTAAGCAGCTCTATTGAGTTCACAAGATGCGGCTTTCTGGTAGTAACCTTATAAATCAGCCAGGCTGATTAATGTGCTGGAATGGCTTATTAATATATTATTGAAACTGGCTGATAAACTCTTTAGCAGATTATAATCTTGTGTTACTTCCCAAATCCAGCAGCGTTATCAGTGAATAACAGAGCTGGGTAGATAACTTACAAATTGTAATCCATTACTGATTACAAATTACATGACAAAAATTGTAGTTAATAGTAGGACTGCACAATTAATCGAAATTAAATCGCAAAGGCAATAAATCGCAATTAGGCAGAAACTGCGATTGTCATGCGTATCTTTCAGTGAAGCACGGTTCTGTGATCAGTAGTAAATCTTTATCCGAAGGCCAGAGGGCGCTCTCGCGCTGAAAATCCAAATATGCCAGGAAATGCCTATCGCTGCAGCTGAATAAACAGAAGATTTAACTGCTTTCATTGATTCAACGTGACTAATAAACACACGACTACGGCAATATATGGTTTATCTGAGTTTTTATTATTATAATTTTCATCATAATAAAGTATATCTATAATGAAATGCTAATCGACATAGCCTTTATCACTGCTTAGAAGACAATGAAATATTGTGTGCCTTAATTATTCTGTTTAAGAAGCCACATCATCTCACAGAAGGATTTATTTCAAACACTCGACTGGTGTTATGAAGTGAGTTTTGAGTAAAAACATGTTATTAAATGTGGTATTTTCACGTGCTCTCAGATGGAGCAGCATTTACTACACAGAGCCGCAGTTCACTGAGAACATACGCAAACAGCTGTCATTATCGCAAACGATTTCGTCAATTTCCTAATCCTACGATTATATCGTCTGCGATTATGAATGCGATTTTGCATAGCTTGTCAGAGAACTACGGCTCTGTGTAGTAAATGCTGCTCCACCTGAAAGCAGGTGATGGAGATTTACTACTAATCACAGAACCGGCTTTACTGACAAAATGTGCATGACAATCGCGATTAATCGCGTTCGATTAATCGTGCAGCCCTAGTTAGTAGCGCAATCCTTTACATATATGTATTTTAGCTAATGTAATCAGATTACTTTTGACCTATCGTTTTTCACATTGATTAAATAGGATAATCTTGTACCATATCGACATAAAAATGCAAAGAATAAGAAAACATTCCATTTATTGTTATAAAACATCATGAAGTGCATTAAACATTAAATCTGACTCAGTTCAGATTAAAAACAAAATGTCCTCAGGGTAAATAAAGTTTTATGGCTTTTAGAAGTTTTCTTTCATAAAACACTTGAAAGCATGAGGTTTTGAACCCACATTTCAGAATTGTTGACTCATGTTTACAGATAATATATTTTGGCCCCTCATGGGCCCCCTCTTTAAAGAAAATTACTAGAATTGCCATGGGCTTAAACTCACATCGGTCAACCACTGACGCTGTCTGTACCGTGACGCAAGCAATCCCAGCCTGTAAATTATCTTCAAGCATCTCTTATCAGCCTTAAACCAACCAAAATCTTACAGCTTCAAACGTTACAAGATCCCTCATCTGCCGTTTTCAGAGGCAGGAGATTACACGGTGACGCGTCGAGTTTCTCCAGCTCTGAGTCACAGTGGAGGGCTGAGATTGTTTGAGATTGATGTCACTGGAGTCAGGATTGTGAATTTCTCTTTCCAAGCTGCAGCGATATGAAATACAGCTATTAGGGAGAGAATCAGTCATATGTCTGCCTTCCATGTGTCTTTACCAGTCAGATGTGAGATCAGATTTGGTTTCTTACATTGCATGTTACCCTGCTAATGTGATTTTGAGTCATTTGTAACCCAATAAGTTGATATTCAATGGTGCATGAACTCCATTGTTTTCACTCATGACCGAGTCACTAACTCCAGTCTGAATACGAGCAGCGTCTCATTTTGTTCTACAAGGGTTCCAGTTCTGCGCCTTGTTTTACATATTGGATTAATAATGGATGTTTTTACCCCTTAGGGATTCTCAGAATGGAAATCTGTACTGTAGAGTAAATAGCTAAAAGTAGTTATGAGTACTGCTTTCAAAATGCTCCAGCAACACGCTAGTTTACAAGCAAGTAGTGGTGTGCCACAACAAAAGACTGAATCTCTGGTTTAAAAATCTTAAAAACTGCACGAGCTGAATGAATAACCAAATGCTTTCTTAAACTGTTCTCTCTTTCTGTGGAATTGGAAAATCCATTTAATTCTAATGAAAGAGTTTTCAGACAGTTCATGTAAATTATCCCATTTAAAAAATTAACAGAGCAGTAGTCCCTGCATGGCATTATAATTGTTGTTTTTTTTAATCATGAAACATTTATTAAATTCTGCTCTTTTACTTGGTTTGAGACTCATTATAAATCAAATATTATTTAGTGCAAGTTCAAAGCTGTTCAAAATTAATAGCTGAAAAAAAAAAGTATTTGGTTGAATTGTATTTTAAGTCATAAGATATTGCCCCCTTAAATAGCTTCAGTGTCATAAACTACTTATGTTAGTAGCTTGTAGTTTAGATAACTACTTTTTAAACTGCAGTTTAACTACTTTAAATGATGACCAGCTTGTAGTATCTCGAACGTTTGGGTAATGCTCAAATTAAAACCCACTGAAAATCACGTTTCCCCTCTTGCTCTCCATCCGACTTCATATAATCACTCTCCACTGACAGCCATTGGGCATAACAAATCTAGTTATGGGCGGCTGTGTTGGTGTTGGAAAGTGTTTTATGTTTATGAAGAGTGTTTCTGATTCACTGTATTTGTCCCAGGCAGCATTGTGTTTCGATTGTTATTTTGGTGCTTGAATGTGGCTTAATTTAGATTTTGATTGTGCTATACTGATTAGTCACGAGTAAAGTGAAAGGTTATGCTCAAGCGGTTTATTTTTGGCCATGGTCTGTATATGATTTTGGGACAAACACTTTCAATGTTTTTGTCTGTAGTTTAACAATCAGGCTGCACTAAATTGAAACTAGATGGTCCTTACATGGCAGCAAAAGAATAATGTTAAAGTTGTTTTTAAAGCTTGTTTTTAGCTGGCTGTGCGCAGGAATCGACACATAGCAACCCTCTACACACACCTTGGCAATATAATCGGTATTTGGCTAGTAAATTTTTTTGTTTACTCGCCAGACTGATATACTATTTTACACACACACACACGTTTACTTAGCTATCTAAATGGGGACATTACATAGACTTCGATTGTTTTTATATACAGATAGTTATACACTTTTTAACCTAAACCCACCCCTACCCCTCACAGAAAACTTTCTGCATTTTTACAATTTCAAAAGTAAAAAAAAAAACTTTGTTTACTTTATTTTTATAACAGTTTTACAAATGAGGACATCCACAAATTGAGGTTTTTGCCGATTTAGTCGCATGTGCGAGTGATTTACTTGCAATGTAGAGGGTTGCATAGCATCTTTCTTTTGGAAATGTAGTTGTTTGGTTAAATAGATGCAAGGTGAAAAATACCAATTGAATATGCAAATATTAGAATGGCTTTGTCAGTGGGTTTTTGAGTAAGGCAATTGGAAAATTTTTAGGTCACACTTTATTTTAAGGTCCAATTCTCACTATTAATAAACCATTACCTATGATTTTAAACTCCTAATGTGCTGCTTATTAATGGTTAGTAAGGTAGTTGTTAAGTTTAGGTATTGTGTAGGATTAGGGATGTAGAACATGGTCATGCAGGATATGTGCTTTAAAAGTACTAATAAACAGCCAATATGTGACCCTGGACCACAAAACCAGTCTTAAGTCACTGGGGATTCCAGATTTTTAAATAGCCAAATATTGTCCTGTCCTAACAAACCATACATATATGGAAAGCTTATTTATTCAGATTACAGATGTTGTATAAATCTCAATTTCGAAAAATTGACACTTAAAGGGTTAGTTCACCCAAAAATGAAAATTAGGCTA
>NW_015537957.1:1327161-1390506 GCF_001515605.1 Sinocyclocheilus anshuiensis
TGACTTTCTTCTTTCAGACGAATCCAGTCGGAGTTATATTAAAAATTGTCTTTGATCTTTCAAGCTCTATCGTTGAACTCAGCGGGTGTTGCATTGCTTCAGTTCAAAAGATGTTAAATAAAAAGCACCTTTCCATAATAAAAGTGTCTCACACGGCTCCAGGGGGTGAGCAAAGGCCTCCTGTAGCGAATCGATGCGTTTTTGTAAGAAAACTATCCATATTCAAAACGTAATAATCACTTTAATGTAGCTTGCGCCAACAGTCCTACACAGAAGCAGCTCCGGGAGGATGACGTATGAGGTCAGTGCTGCGCATACGCCAGTGAGTCTCGTGAAAACCAACATTTGTTAACAGGAGCAAAGGAAGCAAAGTTTCCTTACTTTAGCTGGATTCATCTGAAAGAAGAAAGTCATATACACCTAGGATGCATCGGGGGTGAGTAAAACGCAGCCTAATTTTTATTTTTGGGTGAACTAACCATTTAAGACTGGTTTTGTGGTCCAGGGTCACATATGTTAATAGTAGGCATGCTAAGCAACTAGTTAATACTGATAATTGGTTCCTTTACTAAAGTGTTACCAATTTTTATCATTTTTATAAAGGCTATTTATAGCCATATATTTATTTATTTATTTTTTATCTAAAGTTAAAAAAATGTTTGTTCTAAATTATTCTAACATATGAGTAAAACAATTTTGCTTTGGAGTCACTGTAGATCAGCGATTTGTTCAAACATTCCACAGGAAGTAGATTTGGGATTTGAATTAGAATAACAGGATGAATAATTTAATTTCAATTCAAAGAAGTTCATCACAGGCAGTGTATTTTGGGGAATGAAATGTTCTTCCACCCCAGTCAACGAAAGATACTTTATTTAATATGATGACACGATTAAACCCCAAAAAAATTCTATTTCTGTCTGTATTCTTTTTCAAAACTTTTAAACAAGGCTTTGTCTTGACAAACATTGCTTTTCTAGTAAAAAAAATTAAGTGAATTTCTTCTCTTTTTTTTCCCTCAATTCGTTGCTTTCATTCAAATTCAAGCTGCAATTCAGCATCCTGTTTGCTACCTCAATTCAGCTTAATAAAGTTTAAAAGACAATCACAATTCAATTTTGAATGGGGCACAACCCTGTTAGTCTGATACTTATTAGTTGTTATTTTAATCATTTTAATAAATTATTGAAAGCGACTTACAAACTGACAGGTTATGGTTTGAATCATTTTGAAGAATCCTTTCCTTAATTAACTTGCGAATCTGCCAAACAGCTACTGAATCAACATATGACTTGGGTACTGAACTCTAATTTCCACTTCCATTTTCCATTCCATTTTTTTTTTTTTTCAATATGTTGGTCTTAATGTCTAGGTGGGTCTTAGCAAAACATTTTGGAGCTTCTGATCTCGATTGTCCCTTCTTGGATTTTTTTTGTGTTGATATGGCGTGTATAGTGAGGAACATCTCACTATATAATTGCTGTTTTCACTCAAAATCTCTGCCTCTGTTTGGTCCTTCACAGAAAGTTCTGGGAGACCTTCATCTCCATCTGTCATGAGAACCACAGTCTCCACGGCATCACCTTTGAACAGATTAAAATCCAGCTGGAGGCCCTGGAGCTAAAAAAGACCTACGTGCTCAACCCGCTGGCCCCAGAGTTCATCCCCCGTGCCCTGCGCTCGCAACATCCCCAGGGTCCCGGCAAGCACCAGCACTCCCCACCCAAGGTACGAGTCTTCATCCTGTACAAACCCCAATCATTGAAAGTCAGATTACTTAGAGATTTGAACAGACCCCTAAACTAGTCAGAAGCTACACCAAAAACAAGCCAGACTCCCATATACTGTTTTTCTGAATGAGAAAGGTAGCCGTTTTGCCCTCGATTTTATTGTGTTCCTCTCCCATTTCACACAATGAATGTCACAATTGGGCTTATAGCTCCTTCAGGCCTCCTCACAATACAAGATATTCCTACCAAATGGGCCAATTTTATAACTCATTTCAGTTCATCTCTTGTGCACATAAAGAAGGACGTGACAGTCGCAACGTCTGCTCGGATACGGTCAGTGGCGTCCACGGCGGAGGGTTTGATATGACGTGCTGTGATGTGGAGTCATGCACGCTCTCCCCCGCTGACATTAATAAAAGGGTTTGGTTGTGTGAGTGGCGGAGAGCATCCATCTAAATGCAAGTGAGCTCTCGCACCCTCAAAACGAATAATATACCAATCAATCCTGAACCCTCAGGGGAGGAAGGTAAACATGCCAAAATAGATGAGTGAGGAGACTTCCTTTTCCCCCTTTTTTCTGTAGCTCAAAACTGTATCTGTTTCTCCTCACCCCCTCCGTTTCATTTAGACTAGTCATAGAGGATTACCAGTTCACGAAACCAGTTCAAGTCATGTTTAAAGCATTGCCATTAATTTTCCCAGAAGATTTGCAAATTACTGTTTTTAAAAAGCAACTTAATAGCTACTTTTGAATAGGTGTCAATGGAGAATCACAGTTTTGGCCATCAGGATGATGTAGTTCGACCATCTACCAGCTGGAGCTATGGGGTCAACCTACCCAACCCATTACTAACCTCCAGGATTGTCAGATTAATGGCAAATTGGGAGTGTTCAAGTTTGAACACTTCCAAAATTACACCTATTCACAAAGGGCTTGTCCCAATACCCATGTTTGCAGTTTTTGCGTTTGACCAACTGTCCACTTACATGGCGTATTTACTGTATTTAGCCAAGTGTTCGAGTAATTACCTGATGGGACACACTTACAACATAGTGTTGTAGAAATGCAGGTTTTTACAGAGCTTTATTTAGAGTACTTTGCACTTTAAAATAAACTTGTTACATAGTGAGTGTCTGTTCAGTAGTCCTCTTTGTAGAAGGCAAAACACAAATCTCTATACCAAAAAAATGTGCAACGCTTTATATTTTACTACCAAATTATATATAATATCTAATTAATTTAAAGTGTTTTTTGTTTTGTTTTTTTGTTTGTTTTTTACATCTCACGATATTGGGCCCTGTGAGTACCAGAACGTGATGAATGATGGGATACGCTTAAACATGAATAGCACTCTGAAGCTCTGATAGTGTGGATTTAGTGTGCGTTAATGGAAAATTTGCTGAAGTTTTACTCAACTTCAGGTTATCTAAGATGTAGATGAGTTTGTTTCTTCATGGGAACAGATTTGGAGAAATTTAGCATAATATAACTTGCTCACCAATGGATGCTCTGGAGTGAATGGGTGCCGTCAGAATGAGAGTCCAAACAGCTGATAAACGCATCACAATAATCCACAAGTAATTCACATGAATCCAGTCCATCAGTTAATGACTTAAGTGAAAAGCTGTGTGCTTGTAAGAAACAAATTTATCATTAAGGCGTTTTTAACTACTTCCAGCTAAAATATGAGTCTTCTATCCGTAATATAGTTTTTTCATCTGAATCAAGAGAGAAATATGCATAGATCAAGTACTGTTTACAACAGAAACACAGTTCAAAACAAGCATGTCAGTGGATTTTGATGTGAGAGGACAAGAGAGGAGATGGACTTTTTCATTGAAGGAAGCCAAAATAGGAGTCCATAATGATGTGAGAAACGACAGTTTAAAGTTAAAACGTCTTGATGGATTTTTTTTGTTTGTTTTTTTACAAACATGCAGCTTTTCGCTTCACAAGACGTTTAGCGATGGACTGGAGTCATGTGGATTATTGTGAAGTTTTTATCAGCTGTTTGGACTCTCATTTTTACGGCACCCATTCACTGCAGAGGATCCACTGGTGAGCAAGTGATGTAATGCGACGTTTCTCCAAATTTGACTGTTCCCATGAAGAAACTAGGGCTGCCCCCGAATAGTCGACTAACCGTTAGTCGATGAGAAGAGGCTTGGTCGACTAAAATTTTATTAGTCGCACAAAAAAAAATTCCATACGAAGTGGCGAAATCACGCAGTCCGTGACGGACAAATCATTAACGGCTGGTCTATGTGGTTATATAGTACATCGGGCAGGACATCCATACGCTCACCTAACATTCATTGACCTCAAATATGGCTTATCATATGAAATATGTATGTAGTAGCAACTTTACATGGCAGCTCAATCTAATGTTAGCCTAGAAAAAAGTGCGCTGTTCATGTGCTGCATGACAGATGGAGGCGCCGCTGCGATCATTTGCTCTTAAAATACTTCGTCATTTTTGGTCATACAGATAAGAGAAATGCATCTTTCGTATGTGTTAAGACGCTACGTTTATTCGTGTGCACTCAGAATAACAACGAAACGTTGTGCTTTTGTAAAATAATTAAAGCAAACAGGATGCACTTTCTACCATCTCGGTCTCTGTGAACTTGAGCACGTCACTTTGAAACTCCGTGTATTCTTGCCTTATTACAGACATGAAAAATATATATATAGAGAGTGAGACTTTTAAATGAACCAATTCAAATGGAAAACAAATATTCTCAGATTATGTAATCCGTATGAAACATGCATACAGGCGCATCCACTACTGCAGAGATGACGAGTCGGTGTCGCCGACTTCATCTCTTAAACTGAAAACAGAAAGCACTAGTGTATCAATAAATTGTTCAAACGTTAATGCAGTGTACTTGCTGTTTTTCTCTAACACATTCATAATTATTAGATTTGCCAGTGCGCTGTGGCAAGCCTTTTTTGCGTGCGCTTGAGCGCTTATTAGGTTATGTTGGCAATTAATGGCTCATTATTATGATTTATATGGTTTATTAATAAAAGTGCAACTAATGGTCGACTAATGCTTAAAATAAATGACTACTAGTCGACCAGAAAAATCTTTAGTCGAGGGCAGCCCTAGAAGAGACAAACTCATCTACATCTTAAATCAGGGCTGTCCAAACTCGGTCCTGGAGGACCGGTGTCCTGCAGAGTTTAGCTCCAACCCTAATTAAACACACCTGAACCAGCTAATCAAGCTCTTACTAGGCATAGAAACTTCCAGTCAGGTGTGTTGAGGCAAGTTGGAGCTAAACTCTGCAGGACACCGGCCCTCCAGGACCGAGTTTGGACAGCCCTGTCTTAAATGGTCTGAGGAAGAACTATTACTTCAAGGGCACTGAGCTTTGGCATTGTTCAGATATGAAACAGTCTTGCACACTTACTACTTGTCACATGCATGCGCTCTCAGTGGCCAAGCCGTAAATGTGTACTGGCCCATTAATATACATTTTTGTTTTGACTTTGCTTACCAATCTCCCAATGTTTGTATCCTTAACACAATAACAATGATGTCATCACAGCAACCTAAAACTTTAAAAGCTTGAATGGAAAAGGTCAAAAAGAGGAACAATACCAATCTCAGTCAAAAACAAGTTTGCCATACAGACAAAGGAGGGAAGAACTAAAAAAAAAAACAATTCATTACCAAGTAACCAATCAAGATCTATCAGAGATGAGAATCCTGGTGGAGTGTGATAATTATAGACATCGCCATTGATTTCATCCAACACTTGACAGGTGCCTCCCCATTTTTGTGCTGTAATTTCACAGGCTTTGTACTGAAAGTGGCTCATCACATGCTATTGAAATAAGTAGTGTGATCGGCTGTTCCTGCAAACGTGCTGACCCCAGAGTGGCGGTGCTCAGAGCTGCCTTGACTCAGGCCAGCAGAACGCCTCAATCGCCCGTTGATGCTGTCAGCATGTCATTCTGTATGCACTCAACCACATTGTTCTGTTTTGAAAAGGCACGCATTCCCAGCGGATCGCATCAATGGACTCTTGATTTAGAAGTTGTTGGCAGCACAAAAAATACATTTCAGTGCTGTAATTCAGGCACCAAGAACAAGAGTTTGTTCCACTCGATTCACTGATTATCTTTGCAGTTAGCGCTGTGTTTTTCTTGGAAATCATCTGTGTGTGTGCACCCAGCCTCCCCCTCAAACCGCCCTCTGCCCTCAATTTACTGAATCTCCACCCACGTGGAGCCGACTCCCCCGACCCATGTATCGAGAACATCTCAGATGAGATTTGCCTGGCCATGTGGAAGTAAACCATTGTAACCGTTTTGACAAATCAGTGCTGCCTCACGGCGATGCTCGTGCACAGGGTGACAGTCGTCATGGAAAGGGGAAGCACGGCCCACTGACCCTGTGACTATAGTTAGCACACTAGATGCGTAAGACCCCCTTCCTCCCTCACTTTCCCTACACAGGCTCCTTCATCCTCTAGCACTGTTTCACTCAAACCCTCCTCTTCCTCTTCCTCCACAGGCAAAAGGACAGCTGGCCAATCACACTGAACCCTTCCCCCCTGAAGGCTTTGGTAAGTCTCTCTCTCTTTGACCTCTTGTTCTTGAAGGTTTGAACATTTTCACACATTTTCACCCAGGCTTCTCTTAATTGGGTGGATGTGCTCTCATTACGTGTTCTCTAGCTCTGAAATGCTACAGCGTAAGGTTGTCACGATACCGTAATCACATCAATACATGTCAATGTGTGCAATTTTATTTGGCAACACATTTAGTATATGGGTAACAAATAAACAACCAAATCCAAAGGGGGAAAAAGGGCATTTTATATATATTATCATACTTCGATTTATCATGTACACTAGGATTGACATTATTAATGTATAGTAAAAAATGACATTTGATATAATATATAATATATTAATATATAATGTTTTTAATAATAATATCCCAATATTTGGTACAATTAATGGGTCCCTGTCCCTAAAAACCTAAAAGTTCAGCTTCCCTTTATCATATTTGATGTGCTTAATGTGTGTGCGTTGATCAGTGTTTATATTCAAGCATTATGCAAATAAACTTGTATTGTTTATATGTAGTATTATACAAGTCTAAATTAAATAAAATTTCTTTCTATTTTTAAAATAAAATAATTTTATTGCAACACTAATAATTTTATTTCATTTATTGCAATTCATTTTTATTCACCAAAGCAATGTAGTTGATTTACTTTACTTTTTACTTACATTTTTTCTTTTTTTTTTGTAATGGCAGACGCTTTGGTTTATATTTTGGTGGACCAAAAAAAAAATAGTAGCAAGTACTGTACATGCAATTATGGTACTATATTTCCAATTCTACCATCTGAAAAACAGTCCTAAACTTTAAAGGGCTTTTCACACTGAGCGCGAAAATTCGACACGAATGTTTGGCACGATGTCGCTTTTGAATCGAAACAATAGATCCCTATGGGACTATTCACACCTGGCGCGAACATTCGTGGCACGAAAAAGTGATGATTTTTTTCATCCTGTGTGTCGATTTTTTTTTTTTTCGAAACGGTCCGACCAATTAGATTTGAGCTTAGATCACGCGACCGGAGCAGCTACTGTTGCTCAAAAAGGCAAAGAGTAGTGGCGCTGTTTGGAAAACCAGTGTAAACAAACACAGAATATGAGATACATATCTGAGGAAAAATGCATTGTTGTTCGGCGCCACCTAGCGTGCAGGCGTGAATTAGCAGAAGGCAATCAATCGTTTCGTGTTCGGTGTGAAAGCACTGTCCATATGAGATACATATCTGAGGAAAAATGCATTGCTGTTCGGCGCTACCTAGCGTGCAGGCGTGAATTAGCAGAAGGCGATCAATCGTTTCGTGTTCGGTGTGAAAGCACTGTTCGTCAGCGATTCGCCTCGCTTTTGCGCATCGCACTCAGTGTGAAAAGGTCGTGAGATTATATACCTTGGCACTGGTGTATTTTGCAGCAGGTTCTATGGTGTTAAACCTTTGTATAGGACACCACTTAAGATTAATTTGAGGTGGTCAAAGCCACTTCACATTACCCGTTTAACATTCATATGGAGCAGTTACCTGTAGAATGTGACGGAGAGGTCAGCAGCTGTATTAGCCCCTCATGAAGCAAGGAGATGTTTTCACAGCCTTTGACCTCTGATTGGAGAGTTTGAGGATATTATTGGTGTGATGTGACAGAGCTGTCAGAACAAATCGAGGTCATTAGTTTGTGGAGCGCCGCTTGAGTGATTGTCGAGGCAGAAAGAGAAGACAGAGAGCGAGAGCATAGAGGAGTACGAGAGAGACGAGATCAGTCAAGTGGATCCAACTTCCTTCCAGCCTCACTTCTCGCCCAATCAAAACATGATCATGTGTGGCAGCAGCGCCAATTCCCCCTGAATTACTTCCATGGATTGCCGTGTGTCTGGGCAAATGACTTGAGCCAGGTGTGTGTGTGTAGTCTGTGCTGTTCAGTGCTCGTGAGGACATTTTGGGGGTGGCTGTAGCGAAATGATTCTGGGGGTGTTGGGCTTCAAACAGACCGCTTCAATCTGAAGCAGGGATGACCCTGAAATTGGTACAGATTAGGGTGTATCAGGGCGTAGAGTTTCACACTAGGGTTTTAGATCAGACCTGTGTCTGATTGGGAAAGCTTTTTTCCAAACTAGGTTGTTCACAGAGGACCTGCAGATGAATCAGTATTGGGTGAACTACAACTTTTGCCTCAAACTCCTAATTACTGCTTAGTAAGATAGTTGTTAAGTTTAGGTATTGGGTAGGATTGGGGATGTAGAATATGGTCATGCAGAATGTGCGCTTTATAAATACTAATAAATTGCCAAAGTGTTATGAATGGGCATGCTAATAAGCAACTAGTTAATAATGAGAATTGGTCCCTGTACTGACGTGTTACCAGAAACATTAAGAACATGTTCAGGTTATACTTCACACTAAATTCTTTATTTTATTTTATTTTATTTAGTGTTTTATTTATTATTTTATTTTATTTATTTATTACTTTGTCGTTTGATACTTATGAAGTAAGTGTGCTTAATTGTCATTAAATGTCATTAAAGTCACAGTGCAATATTCATGGTCCTAAAAACATGCTTAATTTTCTTTATACAAAATATTATTTATAATTTATCTTTTTTCTGATTTTGGGATGAAATGTCACCTGGACATGTTTTTAATGAATTTTGTAAGATTCACCAATAAACATTGTCTTGGATATGATTCATTTGAACTTTGTTTGCAAAATTACCATCTTGGAAGTGCACACAATTAATATTTGTATGTGAATAATGTACATTCATCTCTTATCAAAAATGAGTGCTATAAAATTGCTGTGATCGACAGATGGAGAGTAGAGATTTAATTAAATCAGTGAATAAATAACACGTAGAGAAGAGTTTTAATTAAACTATTGATCAGTGTTGTGTCACACGTTGCAAGTATTTTTTGCCAAGACATTTGGTTTTGCCAACAGATAAACAGGCCATAACCAAAAGGACCATTTTCCATTATTACACATTTGCTTTCTTGCTTGTTAACAGTGATAAACATGTCGAGGAGAGTCAAATTTGGTTTAAGGGTCTAGCAAATGTATAAATTGGAGGACAAATGTCTAGAATTTTTATTTCATCATTAGTGTTTCTCCAGTTTGCTCAGGGATGAACGTGTTTGCTAAATGTCTAGTTGCCAACTGTTGGGTTTCACCTACTTCATCATGATATGATGACTTTACTCAGTAATCAGCTTGTTACTGTTTGATTACTGAACAAAAGAGCAATTCATAGTGTTGTCAGAAATGATTCAGGTTCTACTGCTTTACCATCCAAGAGTATTAGTGTAATATTATGAGGTATGATTCGTTTAGTCTCAGTTTTGGGCGATGTTTGTATCTTCAGTTCAGCCCAGTGCTGCTGTGTTGATGGGGAACCCGATTCAAGCCTTCACTCCACCAGGAGCCGGAGCTCCAGCCTCCGGCAAATCACCAAGCCCTGTTCAAAGAATCGACCCTGGAGCCAGCATCCTGTATGTGCCCGCTGTCTATGGGGGCAATATGGTGATGCCCATGCCTCTTCCGGTATGTTCTGGACTTATTTCTCATACTCTCCACCATGGGTCATAACTTGTTTATTTTTGAGAATCTTTGAGATGTTTCACCCTGTTTTCATGTTCTTTTTCCTGGAATTTGGAGGCCCTTATCTATCAGCCCTAAATGCATGCTGTACACTTGTATGACTCTCACCTCACCCTCTCTTCACCAGTTGCCATGGCCCGGCTACCAGAGCCGTTTCGCTGTGGATCCTCGCATCATGAGTCATCAGGCCGCCATGGCTGCATACAACCTCAACCTGCGGCCAGCAGCCAGTCGCACCTCACCTGTGCTGTATGGGTTCAGTCACCAGTCTCCTCTAGGCCTGAACCAGCAGCCCACCTCTGAGAAAGAACTACTTCAGGAGCCCAGTGGGAATGGTATAATTCGCAGCACTAGTGTATTCATTTTAACAATACTGGTAGCTCAACTGATATGTGCCAGTAGCAACGCCAAGGTCATGGGTTTGAATCCCAGGGAGCACAGATACTGATAAATGTATAACTAAAAAAAATTAGTTTAGTAGGTTTGGGCTAGTTGGATGTATTGTTCGAGAATTACAAAAATTGTTTACGATAATGCACTTAAATTTGAACTCAGGAGGGTTTATAAGATGAAATATGTAGCTCGTATTTTGGCAAAAATGCCAAAATACTTTCTCAAAGACATCCTCTGCGGATGGAAACCAACCCAGAATGTTCCTTTAAAATACTGTTTCACATCAGGCCTGTTTGCATTGGCTTTACTTTTACTTATATTACTTTGTAAAAGTTTATTTTGAAAGTTTTTGAACTTGGCGAACTCTCCGGTTTGAGTCCTCATATACGGCTGTTGGTGAGGCCTTTTGGGGTTTTATTCTGCTGATTTGTTGTCATTCTTTAGGGAAAATCGACATTAATGGAAAAACGGAGCATTGTAGGCTGCTGACGCCTGAGAGGAAAGCCCCTGAGCTGAAGGAAAAACAGGTACCATCCATCTGCCCGTTCTCTTTTTGTATCTATCTATCTATCATATGTCCTTCCCGATTTAATCTGAAATAAATCAAAGGAGCCGCCCACTATGCCTTCCCACAAGAGCACTTGTAAATATGGACCATCTATCTTCACTCGTCCCCTGCATGCTCAAAACACTTCACTTCTCCTACTCTCTTACACCCTCCATTAGCGTCACATGTCCGTAAACATTGTACATCCTCCTCTCTACAGGGAGACCCGGAATCGGTGCAAAACAAGAGTCCAGAGCCCCATGCCAACATGGGCTTCCCTGGCAGCCGCCTCATTCGCAAAGACCCGCAGGCCCAGAGGGCCCTCAACTTCCACCTGGGCCCCCCGCATCCCGGTTTCCCCCCTCACCACGGGAACAGCCCGTTTCCGCAGCAGTACGGACTATCCCGACCTCCCCTCCGAATCCAGGCCCCTATCCACCCTCAGGCCTCGTCCTTCCCCCCATCGTTCTTCAGTGGGCCTCCAATGGCGCACCGCGGGCTGCAGTCTCCAGTGCTGGAGGGTGGCGACGGCTCGATGGGAGCGGGTCCAGGAGGGGTGGCTGAGGATCTGAAGGGTGTGGTGAGAGGCCTTCCCCCACAGATGCACCAGCAGCCCCTGCACCTCAACAGCTTTGGAGAAGAGAGTTTGGACTCTCTGTTGGGCGATACTCTGGGTATGTGCATGCATGGATCACAGTGCTTCAAACATGTTCATTTCCTTTGATGTATTGTGCTGTAGTGTTTATTCCGACTGCTTTCTGTATCAAAGTTTTGAATTTTCTTTCCCAACAACTTTGACAGTTGTAAGTTTAGTTCAAGTACCAGCCTTTCAAGCTTCTCATAAATTCTACAGTATTGTGCCTAAGGGTTTGAATTTGACAGTGTAAAAGCCTTTTCACACCAACTTAGATTTTTTTTTTGGCATAAAAAAAACGTTGTTTTTTTTTAAATCGAAACAGTCTCTCTGAGCTCCTTGAACGGAGTCTGAATCAACCATGCAGGAAACAATAGCAATGCACTCAGCAAAACACTCAGAAAATGGTATCATTTTCTACATCATACCATGTAGTAACGCACTGTCAACCCCCAGAACACCCCTCAACCATGCAGCAACACACACAAAACCAGTCAGAACGCCACAGCAGCTGCAGACCAACACCCTAGAAAGTAAGGCTGCACAATTATAATTGTGGTTATTAATTATATGAGAAATCTCTTTTTACATTCATCAGAATTACTTTCTACATTACAAAGGGCAAAACCTTAAGAAGCTTCTCTCAAAAGCTAAAACAGTGAAATTACTAATATGAATTACATTAATAATGCCAAATTATATTAACCAATTTAAAACTTAAAACAATCCTCACATATAGTATAAATTATATATGCATAAACTATAAATTGACTATAGATTAATCTTTAGTTAAGCTGCAAAAGTTAACCACCGAAGTTCTTTGATTGTTCTTTGATTTACATCAATGACACAATCTGCAGCAGTCAAAAAAATAATTGCACAATTAATGCATTAATTTTGACAGCCCTAATAAAACCATTTTCAGAATAAATAACCCGCAGGCCAATATCTCAGATGATTATGCTTAATTAATCGAGAGAAGTAGAAATCATGATCATGATTAAAATACGACACTCAGGACACTTTGCAACTACATAAAAACCACTGCTGTCAAACGATTAATCGCAATTAATCGCATCCAAAATAAAAGATTTTGTTTACATAATATATGAGTGTGTGCTACTGTGTATATTTATTATGTATATATAAATACAAACACATGCATGTATATATTTAAGAAAAATGTTATGTTTATATATTAAATATATTTTTATATAATATAAAATATAATAATATAAATATATAATTGTATATACATGTAAATATTTTCAAAATATATACTGTATGTATGTGTATTTATATATGCACAATAAATAAACACAGTACACATACATATATTATGTAAACAAAAACTTTTATTTTGGATGCGATTAATCACGATTAATCGTTTGACAGCATTAATAAAAACTATATAAAAAAATTACAAAGCAGTTGCAGAGCAACCAGCCAGAACACCTTACCAACAACAAAAAAACAACATTTAAGAACATATATGTCAATAATTTGAGTCCTTGTTACAGTGTAATTAACTTAACAGCATGTACATTTTTTTTTTTTTTTTTTTTTTTTGATACTGTACTTATTATACATAATTTACTGTTATTAGTATGGTAAGTGCATGTAACTAGGACACCGTAAAATAAACTGTTACCTTAAATATTTGTTTTCTTTAATCATGGTTGTTTCTTATCCTCAACCTGGTTAGCCTCCTTCAGGAGAACTTGAATGTGTCTGTCTGCTGAAGTAGTCATGCTGGGGATTAGTGAACAGACCTTTTGTGTTTTCCCAGCATGTCATTGGCTTTCTCTGTTGTGTTTTCACAGATGGTCAGGCTTCCTCAGGGCTGGATGCTCTGGGCCAGCAGCACCAACAGACTCGTGTGGGTCAGTGGGGTGAACAGTCTCCGTTTATGCAGGCCGGTGTGGCCCCCTTCCCCCTGGCGCAGCAGTTGGCTCATCTCGGCCAGCCGGGTCTGCGACTCCCCCAGCAGCTCCTCCGAGCCGGCTGGGGCCTGGGCCCTGCAGCAGAGGAGGAGCCCAGACCTGCCATGCCCAGGTTAGAAGACACTTTGTCCTGCTCGCTTTATATTATTTTGCAAGTCTGACGAAACCAGAATTCAGTAGTACGTAAAATTTCATAAGGTAAATGTATTTATTACCATGATGATAACTAGATGCTGTGGCACCTCTAAAGGGACATGATGCAAAAGAATATGTGATGAGAGGAAAAAATGACTATTGCTTTTACTTTCTATCACAAACATTCTGTGTTCTCCCGAGAAACTTTGCATTCACTCAAAAAAAAAACTTTTCTCAGGAGAACGCAAAAGTTTTGCAGGCAAACGAAAGTGAGTGAAAACAAGTCTTGCGAATTAATGAAAGTTTCTTGGGAGAATGAACAAGTTTTGCGAGTGAACACAAGGTTCCTCAGTAGAAAGCAAAGTTTTTGTAAGCAATTGTGTCGGTTTGCAAGCGAATGCAGTTTTGCATAAAAGTTTCTCGGGAGAATGCAAAAGACTTGTATTCGAAAGCAACAATTTTGTGAAGTAAAGCACAAATTTCTTGGGAGAAAGAAAAAGTTTTGCAAGTGACCACAAATTTTCGCAGCACAACGCAGAGGTTTGGTTTTTTTAAGTGAAAACAACAGTTTTGCGCATGAATGCAAAGGTTTCTCGGGAGAATGCAAAAGTCTTGTGAGCGAAAACAACAGTTTTGCAAATTAGTGCACAACTTTCTTGGGAGAACGAAAAAGTTTTGTAAGCAAACGCAAGGTTTCTCAGGGGAACGCAAAAGTTTTGTGACCGAAAACAACTGTTTTGCAAACGAATGCAGAAATTTGTTGGGAGAATGCAAAAGTTTTGTCAGTAAAAACAACAGTTTTGCAAATTAATGCACAATTTTCTTGGGAGAACGAAAAAGTTGTGTGAGCGAAAACAACAGTTTTGCGAATTAATGCAAAAGTTGCTCAGGTGAACGAAAACATTTTGCGAGCAAATGCAAACTTTCTCGGAATGCAAATGTTTTTTCTGATGATTTTAAAATCTGATAAGATCCAGTCACAATGTAGCACACCTCTGTTCATTGTTTATTACTGTTATTAAGTTTGTTTCATGGTTTCGCCATTTTTCTATGCTGGTTTTGAAAATATAATAGACAGTATACAGTGCAGTATGTAGTAAGCTAGTATTCCATTCCGACCATATCCTGAGTCTTACCTTCCTGCTTCTCTCGCTCAGTCTCTTTCTCTCTCTCTCTCTCCAGATATCCCGGTTTGTTGCGTGAAATGCTCCCTCGAGACCAGTATGAGCAGCGGGAGATGGCCGACATGCCCCCTCCTCAGTCTCGCCTCCTTCAGTACCGTCAAGTCCAGCCCCGATGCCCCGGAGACCTGCCATCTCCCTCTTCCTCCAGCTCAAACCACACCTCCGGCCCCAATCCCTTCCCAGCTCCAGGTCCGCCCACCTTCCCCAACACCAGCCGAGAGCTGCCCATGGGCGGCCAGCCCTTCCAGCCGCACCAAGCCTTCAATCAGGCCTCCTTCTCCCTGCCGCCCGAGCACACAGCGGGGCCTCTTCCGGTCAAATACCTCCTCCAGGAGGCCCACTGGCCCCACCCTGGCCTACCCCAGAGCCATGTGCTGGGCCACAGCATGCCCTTTGGCCTGCAGGCCATGGCGCACAGGCAAGAGCAGGGCCCCCTCACGCAGCACCAGCAGCAGAAACAGCAGCTCCAGGCCCCGCAGAGCTCCCTGCACAGCGTAGAAGAGGTGAGGGCTGTCTTTGGGCTGTTAAATGAAATCTTCACTGTTTCACTTGTCTGCACTCGCATTAGTAGTCACTGCATAATTACACAAAGCTGAACTCTCATCAAAAGCCTTAGATGATAATGTTGCCACAAATGAACAATTTGCATTGAAAATCAACAAATTACTGTCACTTGTCGCTGTAACTGCTGTCAAAGGGGTGATTGAGTTTGTTTTAATGGAATATTCCATGAATGAGTAATAAAACTTAAGAATTAGTCATTTTAGCACTTTGTTTCCTGAAGTCAAGGTTTTTTTTTTTGTTTTTTTTTATATGTAAAGGTTTTTGGGTTAAATGCCTAAAATAAGGTCTGTGGTCAAAATAAGCTCAAGATATTTTCATGGTTTATTCTACAATGTAAAATGGATCAGTAATAGCCTGCTTGAGCTTTTACTTGTCTTGAAAAAGGCGGTTACTAACAAATAGCTAAATGGGACTACTAGTCCGCTTTCACAACCCCATTGTGTTTATAATCGACTCAAACGTTCAAACTTCAAAGAAGATTTTAAATAATGATCGGAAGAATTGTCAGAAGCTTACTAGTAGTGACGTTAAAGTTTGTATCCTTGCTTTCGCTTTTACTTCTGGCAGATTTAGACTCAAAACTATTATTTTGGTAATCTGTCAATTATTCTGACGATTAATCCAGTAATCAGATAATTATAATTCATTTTTTGTGGTAATAAAAATAGACCTAAGCGAATACTAGCCTTTAAAATTACTTAAAATACATATTTAATAGCAATAAGACTATAGTAATTAGTTCAAATAACATACCAAAAACAAGTAATCATATGGTTTTATTGAACAAAACTGTTAAAATACATAATCTACTATCAACAATAGATCTAACGTACATTACGCATTATAAAAAATGACTGCATAGGGTGCCAAAGGCCTGACGATTGTATTACACTTTACTGTAAATGATAACAGTTTGTGTGGAGCAGCATTTACTCGCTCTGACACGCACGTACGTAACCTACACGCATGTCAATAAAGCGCATATATTAAACCTGCATTGCATATATTTATTTAATTGAATCGTGACATTTGTGAAATGTTCATTGTGAAGATTATCTTGATGAACAAAACGTGTAAGAATCAAACTTTTGTTGGTCACATAGCTTATTTTCTGCAATTATCCAAAAGCCAATGGGGAAAATCTTATTGGGTTTTTTGTCGAGGGAACCAGGGTGATGCAAAATTTATGGTTGGCCTACAAAAAATGCCATCATTGCAGCACTGTATTACCACAGAAAATAATTGTTAATTGTCTCAGTTTGTAAAAACAAATGGGAAACGTGTTCACAGTAATGGACTTTCAATGGAAGGTTTTAAAAGCTCACATTTTTGTTGAATCACTCTACAACGTAGGTGGATAATAAACTACTGGTTATGTACTAACCAAGGTACTTCCTGTAGGAGTTTGCTCCATATAAATAGTTTCAAGACACTAAAATCATATCAAACTTTACTGGAGCAGCTGATCAGAACTGTGAAATAGTTGAATGTTTTATAAGCATTTTTTGTGATTTTGCATATTTTAAACATTTTGTACATTTGTAAACACTGAAGGACACATTGAAATTATTGCCTGCCCCGTGGTAATGACAGCATATAGACATGTTAGAAAAAAAGCCCAGAATATTGCTTTAAAACAGAGTAGTTACACTTTTGGTATTCTTAGTTCTCTTACTTCTGCTTCTCCTCGTGTGATTTGGCATATAAAAATAGGCTGAAAAAAGACATCAAATAATAAATCATGTCTGAATTGGACTACATATCTCTGGCATTCAACTGAGCTCCCTCTGTTTTTGATGTTTCAATCAGAGCGTTGGACACAAATGCACCCAAATGAGTATCTCTTTGATTGCGTTAGTTTCTTCCTATTCCCACACTCATTTTCTGTCTCTCAGTATGAACCACGGGGCCCCGGGCGGCCTCTATACCAGAGGAGGATCTCCTCCAGCTCCCCCCAGCCGTATCCGGACAGCCTGGATCCTCAGGACCACCCCACGCCCTCCTACAGATACCCCTCAGCAGACCTATGGCTGGGCAGCAGCGGGCCCGGCCCGAGCCCCGCTCCTCTCCACAACATTCCATGTAACGGAGCGAGCCACCCCGTCCCTCACAGGGAGGTTTTAGGTGCGTTTCGATGAGCTTTGCATGCGTAGGATAGATTTTGGTGGCTGTTGTCGTGATATACAAGTGCACTTATTCCTTTTATTCAATGTTTGATGTCTATTAAGGAAATTCACAGCATCCAATTATTCTATTTGAGTCATCTAGTGATGAGTCAAAATGATTGCTGTGCACAGTGTTGTTATTATTCACTAAAACTATTAAAACTTGTTTTCAGTAATTGAAATAAAGCTAAAAGAATAGCTTAAAAGATGTTTGGAATATTGCCTTGGCAGCTAACTGAATCAAATTTTAATTTGAAGTACCAAATTGACTAAAACTGATATATAAACAATACTAAAATAACACTGGTTTAGCTGATGTAATTATATGTCTTAATATATTCTGTTTCTTCTTTTGCAGTATTGCAAAGCTATTTTTTTAATAGCTAAAACTGAAATTAAAACCAAAATCGTCGCTACTTATAAATAAATGTAATACTGTATAAATGATTCAGAAATATACCATTGTATGTAGGAATATATTGCAATTCTTTTTTTCTTTTTTTGCAGTATTGCAAAGCTGTTTTTAATCACTAAAACTAAAATGAAATATGAAAACCGAAAATATTAAAATAACAGCTATATAAATAAATACTATATAAATTATGCAAAAATAACAGTCATATGTAGGGGGTTTTTTTGTTTTGTTTTTTTGTTTTTTGTTTTGTTTTTTGCAGTATTGCAAAGCAATTTTTCATGACTACAACTTAAACTGAAATTAAAATGAAAACCAAAAATATTAAAATAAAAGCTACTTCTAAAAATAAAAATAAATGCTGTAATTCTATGTAATCAAACAATACTAAAATAATACTGGTTTTGCTGCTGTGATCGTATGTCATATAGGTATGTAATATACTATATTGTGATTCTTGTTCTACTCTGATTTTAATCAGTAAAATTAAACTAAAAGCTGGAAATATTCAAATAAAAGCTGCTTCTAAAACAAAAGCTATTTCTAAAATATAAAGAAATGCTATATAACTCATACAAAAACAACACTGATGTAATTTGCTGATGTAATCAATATATTGTGATTCTTTTTCTTGCAGTATTGTAAAGCTATTTTCAATCATCGTATTGATCGTGTTGGTATTTTTTAAATGTTTTGCATTTCAAATAATTTAATTTAAAGAAGCTGAACAAGAGTGAATGTGCCGCACCGTGATGCTGCATGCAGTTAAAAATAGTACCGTTTTGAAAACCATCTAATTTGTCTGGTGGACATGCACCATTGTACTGATACCAATTGTGCAGCCGTTCAGACAACCCACAAATTATGTTTTGCTCATCCATAGGATCAAACTTATGATTTTAGTCATGTACAAAAATGTCTATACCAAGTGAAAAGCAATAGCGTGTTTAATTGTTTAATAATGAACATTAATGTTGCCTGTGATCCCATTAACCTGTGTACATTAGACCTGTGATGAATATAATAACTGGCACTTGATGCAGTTGTGTTGAAGTAGTAACGACGTGTGCTAATTGTTCCTCAGTTTCAAAGGCGATGAGCATCGCGGATGAGCAGCAGTCGCCTCACCCCGCCAGCGCCGCGTCTCTCCAGCACCACGGACAGTTCCCACCCCTCATGCCCAGCAAGCAGACCCCGCCCGACCCGGGAGGGGGCAACACCAGCCCAGGGGGCCCCCAGGGGCCCAGTAACTCCAAGCCCCCGACCATGTCCTACGCCAGCGCCCTCCGAGCCCCTCCAAAGCCCCGACCGCTGCCCGAGCAGGTCAAGAAGAACAGTGACCCCATCTCTCTGTTACAGGAACTTAGCATAGGCAGTTCAAACAGTAGCAATGGCTATTACACGTATTTTAAATAAGTCAATATATATGAACTATATACACCTGTTAAAAAGGAAAACTGTTGAAAAAAATAGAATAATAATCAAAAAAAAAAACAATAAAAATGTCTTGATTTTGTGGGATAGTTAGACATTTTGCGTTTTATTATTTTTTACTTGCTTTAGTACTATAGTTGGTTATTTTACAGTTTGGCATCTGTGATTTTACAAACCGAATCAGCATATATATATATATATATATATATATATATATATATATATCATTCATGAAACACCAAAACATTTGGGGAAAAAACATTTAAAAAAACAATAACAAAAAAAAAAAAGATTTTTAAAAACACCATGAATTGGTTGACCACTCAGCTGCCCGTCTTTCCTGTAATTATGTCCGCTCTCTTTGCATCCACTCCCAGAAGTAAAACTTATTCAAGTGATTTTTCCCAGCTGGCATTTTTTTATGATGTTCAGTTTCTTGGTGTGTTTTCTTGTGCTTGCTGCTGAGTGGTGAACTGACTCGTATGAAAAATATTATAAAAAGTTGTATAGATGTAGACAGACTTTTCTCAAACCTGTACATATGAATAAATGAATACATGAGATGACATTTGTGTGCTTTATTCTTCTCCTACCGCATCTGTATGTAGAATGTAAAAAAATGCACATAGGCAAATATCAAACCTTTTTATTAACAATGAAATGGCACATCAGAACATTTTACATTTTTATTTTGTTTGTAAGTACATGGAAAGACGCAAAGCTGCCAAATGAACAGAAAGTTGATTTCTCAGAGTCTGCTTGTTATTGGATATCAAAATGCTCAGTTTTAATAAGCAACAAAGAGGTTTTGTTTGTGCTCGCCTGATCAGGATATAAAAAGTGAACCATTATGAGAGCTATAATATATTTACTTATGCTCAGGAAATGGTTATTAGTGCTGGCAAAAGGCACGAAGCAACCAAAAACAAAAACTGGTCATTTAATGAAGCTGTTAGCAATAAAGCAAACTGATATCTTTGTACTGTAGAACTGCATTACCATTAGTAAATTAACAAATAAACAGGAAATGAGTGTTCGTTATTCTTCGATCACAATTTTGTTCATTATTTGGCCACAGTTTAGAGAAACGCACTCAGTCATGGTGAGATGGCACTTTCGAAAGTTAACAGCAGTTTAATTGCTGCTTTTACGGTAAACATCATCATCAGCTTCCATCTCTCAAAAAGTCTTCGCAAAGTCTACTTTTCACCATTTAATCAATCTCCCAAACATTTATAACTATTCAACATCTTAAAGGGATAGTTCACCCAAAAATGCTCTCAGAAAATTCTGTCATTAATTACTCGCCCTCATGTCGTTCCAAACCCGTAAGACTTTCGTTCATCTTCAGAACACAGATTAGGTTATTTTTGATGAAATCCGAGATCTTCCTGACCCTGCATAGACAGCAACACAACTGACACGTTCAAGGCCCAAAAAGTTAGTCAGGACATAGTTAAAATAGCCCATGTGACATCAGTGGTTCAACCTTAATGTTATAAAGCTACGAGAATACTTTTTGTGCGCAAAGAAAGCGAAAATAATGACGCATGCGTCCTGGTACTCTCGTTTATGCGCGTCGAAGACTGACACAAGTTGAATAAAGTTATTTTTGTTTTCTTTGCTGTCTATGGAGGATCAGAAAGCTCTCGGATTTCATCAAAAATATCTTAAATTGTGTTCCGAAGATGAACGATGGTTTTACGGGTTTTGGAACGACATGAGGGTGAGTAATTAATGACAGAATTTCCATTTTTGGGTGAACTACTCCCTTTAAATGTCCATTTATCAGGTGGCAGTGCACAATTTTAAACCCTGGTTTACTGTGTTTCTTCAAGTCCAATATAGTGGAGTACAATGCAGAATAATAAAGCTGTATGAATAACAGAATAAGCTCACTGAATATGCATGTTTATTAATATATGTATGAATGTTTTGTGGATTCCAGTCAATGTATATTAGTTTGAACTTTTTCTATACGAGTACATTCATTGTACACTCTAAAAAATGCTGGGTTAAATACAACCCAGTGCTGGGTAAAATATGGACAAACCCAGCAATTGGGTTGTTTTGGCCCAGCGGCTGGGTTACTGCCCAGAAGGTTGGGTTACATTTAACCCAACTGCTGGGTCAAAACAACCCAATTGCTGGGTTTGTCCATATTTCACCCAGCACTGGGTTGTATTTAACCCAGCATTTTTTAGAGTGTATATACACATTCTAAATCCTTTTCTTCTTGGGAAATGGGCCAAACATGCAATCAAATGAGAACGAGAATGTCCTTCCCTCTAAATTATGCCACAAACCAGACACAGGAAGTAGTAACTCATGGTTTGGTGGTGTGTCTTAAACTAAAGGCCACTGGCTATTAAAAAAAAAATGGCAAGAACTTCAATATGCCCTGTCCCAACTACATCAACACAGAAAATGTTTGTGGGGTTTTAACAGTCTGTCTCGAGGCAGTTATTGAGATTCACTCGCTCAAAAGCAGGAAGTCCAAGTGTGATGTGTGTAAAGAATATAACAGCTTAAATTACCTGGGAAGTATAAACCTGTACTAGTAACGTTATTAGATTCACCTCACTACTATTACAATATGAACTATATACACCTGTTAAAAAGGAAATGTCGCTACTAAAATAAGTGCAATCTGTATTTGCCGAAACTGATCGTACAACAAATATCCATTGCTTATACTTTTATGGTCACCCATCATCACATTCAATGGCACTGTTTCAGAAATAACAGATTGTAAACTTTACATATTATAAACAAGTCCCTAAATATACATTCTAAGCTGTCGTCTATTGCATATAAGCATGAATGCACATAATAATGTTTTCATATGCCGTAAAACATACAAAATTCATGTTAGATATTTCATATAGACCTTAATGGGATAGTTTAACCAAAAATGTAACCATTTACTTTAAACCTGTATGACTGACCGACTTCTGCTGAACACAATTTCAAAGAATCTATACAAATAGAAAAAAGTTTTGGGTAATCTATCCCTTTAAATCAGGGCTGTCCGAACTCGATCCTGGAGGGCCGGTGTCCTGCAGAGTTTAGCTCCAACCCTAATTAAACACACCTGCTGAAAGTTTCTATGCCTAGTAAGAGCTTGATTAGCTGGTTCAGGTGTGTTTAATTAGGGTTGGAGCTAAACTCTGCAGGACACCGGCCCTCCAGGATCGAGTTCGGACAGCCCTGATTTAAAGGGATAGATTACCCAAAACTTTTTTCTATTTGTATAGATTCTTTGAAATTGTGTTCAGCAGAAGTCGGTCAGTCATACAGGTTTAAAGTAAATGGTTACATTTTTGGTTAAACTATCCCATTAAGGTCTATATGAAATATCTAACATGAATTTTGTATGTTTTACGGCATATGAAAACATTATTATGTGCATTCATGCTTATATGCAATAGACGACAGCTTAGAATGTATATTTGCCCTCCAGGACCGAGTTTGGACAGCCCTGCTTTAAATAATTCGACGTCTCTGTCGATGCTTAGTTAAAAATATCAATGCAACACTATCATCATCTATAAATGCAATGCATCATTATCATTCGCTCTGCTAGAGTGACTCCTGTGTCAGTTGCGTTGCGCTCTTACTCTGTGGTCGACGCTACTCTAGTCTATGGGCTCTGGTTCGGCGTCCATGCAGGTCTCCCAGGGGTTTCTGGGCATGTGTGGCATAGAGATGATGAGGAGGCTGATGCCGCTGAGGAAGAGGAGGGTGAAGGCGGCGCAGGCGCAAGCGAAGGACCACGAATAGTAGTACTCAATCCATATGGTCTCGTCGCTGTCAATCATGCGTTTGACCGACTGCCTCATGATCTCCACCGAGATGACGATGCACAGACCTGTGAGGGTGAGAAAGGTCACAGAGGTTAAATGGAGAATAAAGAATGGTGGTTTTGTGGTTGGTGTCTGGGGTTTCTAGACTATCGATTCACCGGCGTTGAATTACACCGTCCTGCAAGTCCTTGAGCACGTATAAACGCTCACAGCTGCTTTTGACCTGCAGGACACTTGACCAGTTGCAACTGCATGAGTGTAGCAAGCTGTAATCCTGAAAGTGTCTTAAAATCACCCTTGTTAAAAAGAAGTGTGCTTAATTGTGTCGAATGTGCACTTGTAGTATACTTCACATCTTGGAAGTATAACTCTAAAAACTGTACTTGCAGATGATACTGATGAAATAAAAGGACACTTAAGTGAATTGAAAGAGAGACACGTTCATGACACTTTTAAAAAGTGCACTTTATAATCAATCATATTTTAATAATTTTTTGCCGTGCTTTACAGAAGTACACTCATTTTGTTGCGTTCACTAACATACTAAAGCACATGCAAAGTATCTGATTGCAATTTGAATAATAATTAAAGGCACATTTTTATTTACTAAATTGCAAATTCATTCATACAAATATGTAATTATGAATATATTTAATTGCATGACATACAAGTTTCAGTAGAAATGGCATTAAGGTATATTTTATCATCATAAATAATTGACAGTACATTCAGCAGTACACTTTGACCATATTTATCAATGGCAATATAAGTAATTATGAAATTACATACAAAGATGTAGTTAAGTGGGTCAAAAAAAAACCTCTATTATAAATTTAAACTATAACACATTTTCAATTAATTGCAATAATAATGCTATTAAGTGTCAGAAAACATCAAATAATAAGTACTCCATAAATACTCTTTATAAAAAATATGCAAAAGTGTACTTCTGTTACACAAGGGTATCAACAACAACAACGAAAACTAATATAAATGCTAATAACATGGTTTCTTGGACATTGTAGTAGGCTCAATACCACAGTATTGCTTGAACTATGAATATTCAGTGTACATGAGAGAAGCATGGTACCAGTTAAATTACACAAAATACGAAAACATTTTAAGAAGATATATTCAGTTTAACATAGTGCTTACCTGCAAAAGCAAAGAACATGCCAGCTGGCCTCAGCAGATAGTCTCTACCCTTCCCAAAAGCCCCCAGGAGGCAGAGACTGCCCAGGGTCATGAAGGCCAAACTGAAGATTGCAATGGCAGCAGCTGAGATGTTGTACTCTGACGGAAGAAAATCACACAGAGAGTCTGAGAGCAGATCAAAGCAAGACCAGGTCTGCCCGAGATCTTATGGCAACATTCTTATTAAATTGTTCTTTTAAAACATGTCTTCAATTATGCCTACAGCTGTCACAGAGAATCCTACTTATATTACCACATCTAAACCTAATTCAGTATGTAATATAATCATACATGTAGTAAATTTGTGCTATGCTCTGTGCTATGCAGGCTAATCTGCTAGCATGCTAAAGGGAACAAAAAGAATGTCGAATTTGACGATTTGTAGCTTTGTGTCTATTCTGATGTGTGAGAGATAGTTAAAGGTTAATAAGGTTGGATTCCTAATGAGGCCCCAAATGAGAATCCAAGCTAACTAAACTGTATGTTTTTCATAGGTTTATGTTTATTTGTCCAATTTCATTCGTTGTTATCAACGTTTTTATTGCAGCTGCTGCTTCATCACCAAAAGAGCTTGCATTCGCCAAACAACTCTGCAGGCACCTTGTATCCACAAGCAGATCATTCAAGGATAACTTCATCTACTCTGCTAATTCAGATGATCTGGCTAATCAGTCTGACCTCTAGACTAATGTTGCGTTTAACGTGTCATTAATTAGTAATACAGACAGATCAATAGCGTGAATGAGTATTGACATTTTTGGATGTGGCTCAGGAAATGCGTGGCGATGAAGCATTTGTGCTTTGCTTCACGTCTCACTGCATTCAGCACTTTATCAGACTCGGATAAGGCTTTATTCCACTTTAACTCAATGACCGAGCTAGAGCGTGAAATATGGAAGATGCGCTCTGCTCAAGTAGGCAGAAAATTTAATGCCAATGGCCATATTTGGTTGCTAGATTGCACTGCCTGAGATCGGTGGACATTATGTCTAGCTGAGAGCGAAAAAAGTTTCAGTCTTAAGAAGAGCGAGGTATTTATATAGCATAACTTTTAAAAATAATAACAGATATGTTGTATCATTATATCTTGGGAGCAATACTTGCATATGCAAAACTTGTTATGTATTACTAAGTTATTCAGTGGGTCACTCCTTCGTTGCAAGTTAACAGGATTGTTTTAACATTTATCGGGCAAAAAAATCTAAGTAAAATTGCTTGGGAAAGCAGAATCATTCGTGTCTGTTGTGTTAACAGTGCTGGATGGGCAATGCTGGGTAGTGACAGATTACACGTAATCTGGATAACGTAACCAGATACCAAAAAAATAGGTATTTGTAATTAGATTATATTACATTTTAAAATACTTGTAATCCTGCTACAGTTACTTTTTATTGATTTTTGATACTTGGTCTTTGATTTTTCGAGTTTTGGTTAATGGTCACATGGCATGCAGGTAATTATTAGCTTTTCATTCAATTCACAAACCCCCTGCAGTTCCTTCACAAACCCCAGTTTGGGAAACCTTGATGTCATGTAATGCACTTCATGTTGTTAATTACAATGAATGGAATATAATTTCTTTCTCTTTGCATTTTTAAAACAATACGGTGCAAGATTATCAAACAATTTAGTTAAGTTAAACAAGTTAGGTAAAAAGTAATCTAAAAGTAATCAAAAAGTAGTCCTTTTACATTACCTAAAATGTGTAATCTAATGGATTACGTTACTAACTACAATTTTTGTCATGTAATTCGGAATCAGTAACGGACTACAATTTGCAAGCAGTCCATCCAGCACTGAGAATGGGTTCCACAGCAAATTTAATTTGATTTCCTCCATCTCTGCTTGGTATTAAGTGGAAAACTTTGCACTATCCACACATGATTTCAAAGGGGGAAAACCTTACCTTTCTGAGTCTTTACTTCAAAAACTTCAGCCTCTTCCCCTGATGTGAAGTGTTTGAAGTAGGAGCAGTTCTTGACTGCAAAACAAGATGAAAACAGTGATTGTAGCTGAGGGTTGTAGGTGCTGCCGTAGCCTGTCATTACGATGCAGCCAAACTACCAATGAGCCCTCTTGACATTTTCTCCAGAGACCATAGCCGGGTGCTTGAAAACAAGCCAGGCATTCGTGTGAATCCATCGAATGGATCATGAATTCTGAATTATGTGCTGAGAGCATGTGATTACGTTGCGCAAGCTTTCTTGCTGGTAGGATGCTGTAAGTGTGCACAATTTGTATGTGCTTTTTGGACAGGAAGGCAAATTAGCTGATGAAATGGAACAAGCTCTATTTCCTACCATTATTTTGCCTTCACAAAACAACACTTTGTATTTCACATGCCTAATATTCCCCTCCTTAGGCTAATTAACAGAAATGAGCTTCTCGCCCATGTGTTCATCAGGTTACAGGTCCACAAAATCGTGAAACGAGTCCTCGCTCTCATATCTCCCAAGGCAATGGGAAAAGTCAGGTTATATAAGAGTTCATACGATAGGAACCTCTTCTTTAGATTAAACTCATAAAGCAACCTCAGCGTCCCCTGTGCCAGGAGAAAGACTGACAGAGGCGCTGTTTGTTACGCTGGACCAAGAATCTCCAGCACAAGCGGGGGGTTGGGGGAGGCCTATGTATAGGTTACCTAGCAACAGGCTGGTCTTAGCTTTATTAGTAAAGGCAGACTGACAGCGGCGAGGGGTTGGGATGCATCACGCCGTGCTGCTTTAGACCGTGATTTACTCAGCTTATTTGACTATTTCCATCACAGGCCCTTAACGCAAGCTGTTGTGGATGAGTTCATCTCACGATTGGCCTCTGAGAGCCTTTGGCCGTAATGTTTGGTGCCATGCGTGGGCTAATACACGTGTTGGGTCGTGGTCAGTTGTCTAGCCCTGCGTTAGCATTTCAATACCCTCAACCCACGATGTGAGACTTGATTTAATTGTGTTTCGAGCCCTTTGCGGCAATAGAGAGTTGTGGAGTGTGTATTGTGGAGATTCATTGACATCCCTCCATGTTATCCCAGTCTTTTCATGTCCTCTTCACCTGTCTTGCTTCGGTAGGCCTGTCAGCATCCTTCATCCATCTGACAGAGACATACAAGGACAGAGTGATCACGAATCAGTCCCAGATAAAAGGGCTGCTCTTGACAAATCTGTCATTTTTTCCCCTGGCACGTATCGAATGCGAGACCTGTGTCATGCGCCTTGCTCTGCATGTAGGCAGATCTGTTTTTCAGCATGATTGTACCTAAAGCTCAAAAAGAACAGTGTGAGTCTTTTCAGTTCAGCGGCACCGCCGCGCAAAATGAGTAGCCGAAAATAGCGATTTGGGGCGTATCATTGACCTCGCAGTTTTGTTAATGGAAGCACTTATTTCAGGGAGGAGGTCGATTGCTGGGTTGCAGTCGCTGTCATATTGTTTTTTACATCTTGATTAAAGCCCCCTCCCTTTCATGGCCCAAGCAAACAGACCACTGGGCCTGGCAGGTTTTCGAGCGCCGTGAAGCAGCTGTGCTGTTTTTATTTAGGTAAATATGGAGCAGTGGCTCAAGAAAAAAGAGGTGTGCTCTTTTGTCCACTTGTAGAGTGACCGTTAGATTCTGGGTCAATGTGAGAGGAGGAGGACACATTTAAAGCATCTAACCCGCTAAGGGTGCTCATATCTGGGTCACACAAGGGAAATGGCTTCCTCTGGGGCCTCCGGAAACTGAGATAAAGCCCCTGCAACACAAAGGTACTAAAGAAATAGTTCATCCAAAAATAACAACTCTGTCATTAGCCTCATCATTACCCTCATGTTGTTCAAAACAAATTACTTTCTTTCTATGGTGGAGCACAAAAAAGAACACATGCAGTGACTAGGGACCATCAAGTTCCACAAATGACAAAAAAGCACCATTGAAGTACTGTAATGGGCCATTCACACAGAACGTGTCTTTGCGTCTAAAAAATGTAAGACGCAGCGCTGAATGCCTCTTCTGTCATGTTGCCATCAAATAAAACAGTTGCCATACTAACTTGCAACTGTAAACAAAAGCTTGCAACGCTTGCCCCGCCCCTGGGGTCTTCTGATTGGTCCACAAGACTAGAATTGAAGAGTGATGCTTTGTGTAAAAATTCTTTTAACTTGACACACGTCTTAAAGGGGACATCGGATGCAAAATTCAGTTGTACATGGTGTTTGCGTATAAATGTGTCTTAGCAGTGTGTGGACACAACCACCCTACAATGATAAAAATCCATTCACTCCTTTTTTTTTAATCTCTCCGAAACCTAAACAGTTTCAATTATCAAGCCGCTTTGATTTTCTAAACAGTATGACGTCATACTGCTCAAGCCCCGCCCACGACCGCTGACGGACTGTCTTGTATTAGCATAGTTCCGCCCTCAGCCAGTATGCTGTATGCCATTTTCTCCACGCTCAGGCAGCTGTAGCGACAACAATGTCTCATAAGCAATGCAGGTGTTTTGTAGTTGGATGCAAAAGTGAACATAAGAACCTTTGTTTTCTTCCGACTTCCGCAGTGGATTAGTTTTGTTTTTGATGGTAATGCACCACCGAATACACAAAAAAACGCAACAGAGGGGTGGGGTGAACAGTAGCTCATTATCACTTAAAGCGACATGCACCAAAAACACAGCTGTTTTTGACAAGGTAAAAAGGGTGTTGTTTTACACGACCATTGAAGAATTTTAACCAAAGTATGTTGCAGACATTTCACGAAGACCCTAATGAATCATACCAACTTGTGGAAAATGGGCATCCGATGTCCCCTTTAAAAACACAGCACTCATATGCGAGAAGCTGCAAAAGACGCGAGTACAATGGTCATACGCATCCGTCTAGCTTGTTTACATAGAATAACAATGGAAAAGTAGTGCATTGGAATGGAAAAACACGTTCTGTGTGAATTACCCCTAATGGTAGTCCATATGACTTGTGTGCTGTAAGTCTTTTGAAGCCATATGATAACTTTCTGTGATGAACAAACTGAAGTTTAAGTTATCCATTGAAAATCTTGGTACAGTGCTTTTGGTAACAATAACAAGAGACAATACCATCTGCTATCCTGACACATCTTGATGCATCTAACATTCTTCAAAATATCTTCTTTTCTCTTCCACAGAGGAAAGACATTCGGTTAGTAAACAATGACAGAATTTTCATTTTTGGCGTGAACTACCCCTTTAACTATTTCTTTAAACAATTATATCCCACAATACTGTATCAGAATCCACTGAGTGGTTCCAATTTCAAGTTGCTTCAAGCCACTTAAAATGGCTATTTTAACATAATTAACTCCACTGGGAAGATCGAGAGACATTTTAACAGACCTGAGTGTTGAATGAGTGTGAAATGCTAGATTCCCTCGAAGAACTTGATGAGTCTCGCCAACACTCATAGCTCTTCTTTTCCCTCTGTGAGAAGCAGGTCTGGGAGTGAAGCCAAGAAACATTGAGTGAGCAGGAATATAACTGCTTTAATGCTAATGTTTTGGCTTATGGCTTCTTCTGTGCAATTCAAGAGGCTATCCAAATCTAACCACTCCCCTGCAGGCAGTTGTGTTTGCAGTACTAGTGTGAACTGGGCCACACCTTGTCTCACAGGACGTCGTTTTAAACGGCTGTGCTCTGCAAGGTGTCCGTGGAGCCTCAGGGTTAGGTGCTTTCCAACCCTTGCCAGCACAAATTCTCCCACCGGGGCAGGAATATCAGTAGGTGCCTGCCAAGACTGCAATCCTCCACCTGATTGAACTGCTTATCTCCTAATGGTCTAAAGTGAGAGCTGTGGGGTTGGGTTGGAGAAAACTCATGCTGCACATCAGTAAACAGTGCTGGTACTGTGCACTGTCATAAAGGAAATGTTTGACAAAGCACAGATTTTGTTCATTCTTATTGATGTTGACTTTGACTAATAATCTTACCTCTGAATTTATATCTTAGATCTGAGGGAATAATGGCTTGTCTGTAGTATTAATAATCGACATACAGTACACACTAAAGCTTATTCCAATCAAGAACCACTCACTTTTGGCCCACCACTGTTTTTACATGATGCTTAAGGGTGGCTAAATTTCAAATATCCCTGAGAGCCGTGTTGAAAAAAACAGCATTATGCTGATTGGGTATGTTTTGAAGCATGGTAGCTGGTTTGAGCTGGTCTAAGCTGGTCATGTGCTGGTCCTAACTTAAGCTGGTCCTAAGCAACTAGCTCCTGCTCAGAACCAGCTCATAACCAGCTCAGGACCAACTAAGGATCAGCTCAAACCAGCTGCCATGCTTCAAAACATACCTAACAAGCATATGCTGTTTTTTTTCAACAGGGAGTAAAGTGCAATGCACATGCACTTAAGGATAACTCATGTACTTGCAACAAGGTCTTAAAACTCTTTCAAAGACCACGGCTCAAAGCAACTAGTTAAGCAAGCAAACCCTTGACTCCTTCTCTTCAGAAGTTTTCATTGTAGCACCCATGTTTCCTGGAGGAATTGCAAAAACCTGTGCACCATTTTGGAAAATGTTGATTTCCGGAAATTGCATAAAGCCAATCAGATTGGAGCTTGCTGCTTTAGGAAAGCTCTTGCCATTTTCTGTAAATACGCTTCAGATGAATGTCCTCAGTCCATAAATGGTCCAATGGCATCTCAGGCTGAGGCTACATACTAAGGCTGAGGATGATGAGATTGTGCGTATAGTTGTCAGCAAGTCTAAGATAAGTAACTTTGTTGGAGAATTAGAGTTAAACCCAATTTGAACTGTAGGCTGTTTTCATGTTGAGTTCAACATCCATAGTTGATGTTAAATCTTGGGGCCTTGCTTAACACAGGGACGGATCGCTCTGTTTATCCCCACAGTTCTTCCTGAGGTGTGACAAGAGGATGCTGGTCTTACTGCGCCCTGGATTACACAGGTGACAGCCTGGATCCAATTACTTTTTTACTCTAGTTGTTTTTGTGTGGTTTCTGAGCCGTCTGTTTCATTTATCCACTAAATACTATAATCTTTTTGTGTGACATTTGATCTATAACCTGCCATCTGCCTTAAATATTGACTCAAATATATCTGCAGAATGCAGTTGAACAGAAGGTAGATATTCAGATATCAAGGCAGATATTCAGTGCTCTGTCAATGAATGCATACAGTCTTTACTGTCATACGAGTGAATTGCATTACTCTCTCTTCTTCTCAATCTGTTTGACCTCATGAGCTTGGGTGTAGGAATGAAATGAGGCTGATCCATCCCTAGAGCAGCGTAAAGAACAGTCGAGTTATTTCCTGTGTCCCACAGGTAGATTCAGCTCATCTGCCTTTCCATTAATTCAAATCCACAGATCTGCTCGTAAATCATCTTAACCTGTCCATTACAGCCTTAAACAACCCAATGACATCAGAAACAGCAAATCAACACCCGTTCAATTCATTAGCACTCTGGTCAGTGACCTCACTAAGCAATTCAAAAACGACGCAATTAAAATAAACCCTTAATGCAATTTGAGGAACAGACTCCCACCTAAATTGGGAATTAATGTTGAAAGGAGAAACTCCAGTGCACTTAGAGTAGAAAACTTTTCACCTTGAACTTTCTTGCACTGTGTATGAAGTATGCCTGACTTGGCTTCTTCTGCTCCCCAATTTCCAGTTACAAAACTTAAGATGAATGAGGTGCTCTTCCAAAAACTTCACACAGAAGACACATCCTTGCCTCTGGGCTATATCGGACGACACGGCTGGACATGTGCTCATGAGAAATAACTTGGATGTGAACTTCCTTACCTCCTGGCAGGCTGATAGGGCCACAGCCTTTACCCTGAGGGTCTTCCTCCACAATGAAGATACTCTTTTTACACAGCCTCCAGAGTCCGAAGTGGGCCGCTTCGCAGGTGGTGTTGAGCCGCTCCACCCTGGGACTCAGCACCGCCCAGTGGTCCGTCACCACTGCCGCCAACATGGACGAGATGCCCACCAGGATGACCAAGAAGGTGATCTTCACCTTGGTCTTCTTGTCCTCCAGCATGGTGGCCTCCGAAGATAAGTTTGAAAGTGTCTCTGCCCTTGAATTGACGCCTTGGTTTAGTTTACTTCTCAGGCACTAAGGGAAATGTAAAAGTCACACAGCAACCCGCTATCTCTTCACTCCAGCTCGCTGTCCACAAATCTCTGCTTCTGCTTGGAAAAAGAGGCCAGATAATAGTGCCCTAGTTTTCTCTCTCTCTCTCCCTCCCCGTAAGACAGTCGTTTGGTATGGTGGGCTGTGCCTTTAGACCTGCCTTCATGATGCAGGCTGGGAAAGTTTATTAACTAATATTGTAAAATCTGCAGCTCACATAGAGGAAATACAGAAATTACAGAAACACAGCTTTGACAAGCCAGAGGGCTCATGTCTGAATTTGTGTACTGGCTGATGTCTTAGACCATTAGGACATGTGATCACTTGCATAGTAATGAATAAACAGCCAGATGATGCCAGATCTGTCAGAAATAAAATTATTTAATAATATCCTATTTGAGATTTGGTGATGGACTGGTCATCCATCCAGGGTGTTTCTATACTTTCGGCCTGAGACACTGGAATACGCTCCAGAAACCCTGTTTTGAGATTTTAATGGATGGATGGAATTATTTCATTTTTTCCATTGAATTGTATTCACAATGTAAATAATTTAACTAAAACATCAATGTCAACTTGTGATGTGGCTTGGCTTACCAATAAGTCATCTTTGTTTCGAGCAGTACTTACATTATTTTTAAAAATGTTCTAAAACAACCCATCCAAAGTCAGTTTGTGTAGCTATGGATTTCAGTTGAAAATAAAATTGGGTTTTTGCTGAAGAGTAGCCTCAAGCTCACAGCTGATTGATCTATGAACAGCCGAGATGACGTGCAGATTCTCGCAGTGTAGAGTCTCAAATTGTGACGAGTCACTGGGCAAGACTTTTCAAATTTTACATGTACTGATGTATTTTACATGTTTCATTTTCATCTTGCATGATTTGATGTTGAAGGCTTGTTGTGTTCATTATCCTTGTGCCTTGCTTTTCCAAAGCAGTTTAATTATTTCCTGTGCTACTCTTGCTCGCTGGATCCGAGAGGCTCATGGGAAATTTCCTTTTATTAGTAGATGATCTACTTTCCACCGTCAGTGAGTGCGAGAGGCTGTAAACCTGGGTATCAAAATGGATTTGAGTTTCAGGAGGAGATTAAGACTCTGGACTCTCATTGTTAGCTTTTATTTAAAAAAAGAAAGAAAAAGTTTTTAAATGTTACTAAGTTTGCTATTTAAAATAAAGAGTTATTAGTAGCACTTCCAATGGCAAGCATCACTATTACTATTGCTATTACTTAGGGTTAGTGATATGAACAAACAAAATTTGGTAACTCTTCCAATTTATACCAATTTATGTTGAAATCGGGACTATCTTGAGAATATCATAGAGGCCTAGGGTGAGCTGTTTCCGTAATAAATGACATAGCAACCATCCAACCAATCAGAACAGCTTAGCAACCACCTCTTTAACCTCTTCAACCAAAATTAACCATGGTTTTACTACAGATAAAACCAAAAAAACACAGTTATTGTAGTTAAACCATGGTATAGTAAAACTGTGCTCTATACAAATTGTAATCAACCCTCCAAAAAAAAAAAACATGGTTACTACACTTTTACTCTAATAAAACCATGGTTTTCATAATTTTGCACAGTTTTGAGCTTTGCACAGTCAAGCACAACTTACATTTTGTTCAGCAGAAAAAGTGTTGTTTACAAATCGTAAATATGTTAAAGGGGTCATATGATGCTTTTTTAAAGATCATTATTTGGTGTATTTGGTGTAACAGAATATGCTGACATGCTTTAATTTTCAAAAAACACATTATTTTTCAAATACTGTACATTATTGTAGGTCCTCTATGCCCCGCCTCTCTCAAACGCGTCGTTTTCTACAAAGTCCCTCCTTCCGACAAGCGCGGTCTGCTCTGATTGGTCAGCTGACCCAGTGCATTGTGATTGGCCGAACACCGCAAGCACTCGTCGGAAATGTAACGCCCCTTACCATAATCGTGAGCTTCATCTTTCAAAATAAATGTAAAGACAGTAAATAATAAACTTGAAATCGCATCATATGACCCCTTTAAGTGAGTTCAATTATATAATCATATACAATATATTTACAATGTATTTAGCAGTCACTTGAAATGTTAATAGTGAAGTATAAAGATGAACAAGGTTTTTTAATTCAGGGTCAGCAGTTACATTAATATAAACAGTGTTGCTACTGTATACTAATTAATCTCCTTTATTTGACCCTCTAACTCTAGCACTTTCTATTCTATTTTAATTATACTTTATCTAGATTTATCTTCTTTTTTTGAATTAGAATATCAGAATAGTCAACAGAAAGCCAATTCTTCTTCTATCAATTAATAAAAAAAAAATCTAGCATAGCGTTAGTTCTGGCAGGTCACGTTAGTCAAGCTAGCATCAGCTGACTCTCAGCTGATCCCCATCTACCTATAGGAATATGACATAATTGTCAATCATCTTTGACGATAGTGGTCCTGACAGAAATGAAAGGTAGACAGATAGAGATAAAAGTAATATTAAAAAGATACAAAATAGCACAAATTAAGCACAGCACAGATTTATGTTCACTCTCTTGATGCCAAGCACACACACACACACAATGTTGGGTTTCCATGATTTAGGGGGACATTCCAGAGGCGTAATGGTTTTTATATTGTACAAACTGTATTTTTTATTTCTTTGCCCTAATCCTAACCCTAGCCCTAAACCTACCCCTCACAAGAAACCTTCTGCTATTTTAGATCTTCAAACAAGATCATTCTGTATGATTTATAAGCTTGTTTCCTCACGAGGACCAAAAAATGTCCCCACAAGGTCAAAATTTACTGGTATTACTATACCTGTGGGAACATTCCAGGTACCAGGTACACACACACACACACACACACACACACAGAGGTTGCTATGAAGAATGCTTAAATCCTTAATTGTGCTGTAATATTTCTAATATTCAGAATTGCCTGTTGTAATATTTAAATGTACTGTAATGTATTAATACAGCAAAACTGAATATTTCTAGAGTTGGGGTACTCAAATGGACTTGGACTCGGACATTTTGGATGCAAACATTTTTCAGAGTACAGACGAATGTTGTGTGTAACATAAGATAGCATAAAAATAAAAATAAGTAACAACATTAAAAAAAAAACATTAATAAACGTTTACCACTCAAACTCAGCTGGTTAAAGACTAGGACCTGACTCGAAAAGGTGAACTCAGACCCAACACTACCAATTTCTATCTATGATTATACATGATGGTACTTGATATAAATCATAGTACTGAAAGATTAACTGTAAAGAATACAGTGGTAGTACTATGGAGCCATGGTTGCAGATCATTATTCCCATAGACGTCAGTGTAAGATAAACAAACTAGAACGTTCCCCATGACATAGTGTCTTCACACAGCTGCCCATTTATTGAATCACTTTCTTTGCCACTCACTGTAGAAGAAAGAGCGCAGAACGTAAACAGCTGTAGTGTCCCTCGCACTTGAGTTACCCTTACGTGTTAATAATGTAGCGTAACATAAACCGACATCTAAGTCGGAACTTTTTGTAAAACGCTGTGGCCCACTTATTAAGACTCTGGCCCATTTTCTTTGGTGACAGGTCTTTCGCCGCTTTCCGTTTTTACACAAAACACGTGCAAAAAATGGCACACGGCAAAAGAGCAGCTATCCTGAAGTGAGGCGTTACTATTCAGGAACTACACCCTGGACCTGATGTATGTTGTGTGAATAATGGTGGACGCATTCATTGAGATGGAGAACTCTCTTGAAGTCATTTTTCATCCGCATGGCTCTGCGTGGTAGCTAGGATATGACAGGGATTTAGATGCTGGGCAGAGGTTTCCAAACACGCCACTCATGCTTCAGACTTTCAATCATTTTTAAATGAGAAGCACCCCTTAATTCACAACAACACTGAACATTTACATCCACAACAGGCAGCTAATTTTATCCCAGCTTATTCAGCTGTATAAATAGATAATTTACAGCTATTCTCAAAATAACTCAAAGCTCGTATCATTATTAAGTATCAATTCTGATCATTTGTAAATGTACTCTTATTTTCTCTGACGTTTTTACCGTATTGATGCTGTTTTTATCTTTTCATTCACCTCCGCGTATGATGTCTAAAATATACTGAGGACCACCACATTTATGTCAGTTGTTTCCCGATCTAAAGTGTTAAACCGTGAAAATGGGTTATGTACTCATTCTAATTAGAAAGTCATTTCTGTCCTACCTGTGAGCGACAGATGGAATAGGCTGTGTTAAAAATGGGTTGCTAAATGATGTGTTTTTGCCTTGCTTTAGTACTATCTGCAGGTGACATTTAAAAATGGAGAAGCAGGTGTTTTGACAAGTGACACTGTGATTTGATTCTTTTTGATGATTCGGTCAAACCTTTTCACAAACTGCATGTTAATCAAATGAGGCATTTGCTTAGAAGTAAAACTGAGATTTGAATTATGTACATAGAATTAAATTAAAAGGAACCTTTACTGTCTTAATACATATTCCTAGTCTTCATGGTGAAAGTCTCATCACTGCATATTCTTAAAAAAAAAAGTTTATCTTGTTCTTCCTCCAAAACAACTCCACACCACTTTGTTTCAAACAATTCTGAATGGATAAAATCAAATCCCATCCTGCTTTTCTTATTATTGAATATACTGTTTTACATCGAAATGTCAATTATGAACATAAATGGCGATTCAAATTAATAGTCTAACCAGAAACACAGGGTTAAATAGCAGTTTTACTGTTACAATCCATTAGTTTGAACTGAGCCAGCTCACCATTTACTCACCCTCAAACTCATTTTATTTCTTGTGAAGTTTAGTAGAATGTCCAAGCTGCACTTTTCCACATAATATGAATGATGACTTCTGTATGTGGTTTCTGATGCTAAATCCAAGATCCATATTATACTTAATGAAACTATTAGCATTGGCATTAATCTCAATGGTAGTTTTTGCTGACTCAGGACCCCAGGACCCTTATGAAAAAGAATGATACTTTAGCATAGGCCTACTTAAAATATACTTAAGTGTGAACTGAATGTAATGTTTTCAGGTACTTAACTGCATGTTAAATGCAATAAATGAAAATGCATTATAGTTTATATTAATATTAAATCCTATTAGCTGAAATTTAGAGTGCTTTAAAGTAGGACTTAAGTATATATTTGTATATAATTTCATAATTATTGACTTTGAAATAGGGTTAAAGTGTACTAAGTGTACTAAATAATGTCATTTCTATTGTATTTCTTTATTAATACAAATTTGTAAGGATAACGTTGCAATTTAGTACACTTATGTTTAGTACACAAGTACACACAGTATGTTAGTCAACACATCAAAATAAGTGTATTTCTTTAAAATCTGTCAAAATCTTATTAAAACATGATTTAACATACACTTTTTCAAAGGTGTCTTAAGAAACATAGTCTTCAAGTGTAGTCTTTTCAAGTAGACTTCAATGGCCTTTATTTCATTATTATTTTATCTGCAAGTACATTTAAAAAAAATATATATACTTTTATGATTTGAAGTAGACCACAAGTGCACATTCAATACAATTAAGTGCACTTCTTTTTCACAAGGGAAAGTATACAATTGAAAATCATTGGTCATGGTGGCTAAATGGCACTCAAAAATTACATAGCAAGCTTTTTTAATGCCTGTCCAAGGAGAGAGATGCTTTTTAGTTTCAGCATCTACCAGCAGGTGCTAATGGGGCCATGCTAACCTGCAAAACCTCGACCCCTCTGGTAAATCAACACATTTCTGTTCAGTGCTGTTTGTGAATACAGGATCAACACTCTTTTGTGCTACAGTTTTATCACACAGACCCTGATGTTTGTGGGTCACATGCAACAGATGAGAAACATCTCGCCCAGTCTGTCACAATCAACGTCAACGCAGCAGCATCTTTACCTCTGTGTGTCACCATCGCACTGCACAGCTGGGAAACCCAATCTCCAATCGCCGATACGGCTAACGCGGTCTAAAGTTCACTTTGCCGAGCGTGTCGCAAGTACATGACAGCCACAATGCAAAATCAATCTCATCTTGTCACGAGTGTTTCATTAGGCTCCTTTGAATTCAAATAAATAACAATTTGATTCCTTTAAATGCGTTAGCTTCCAAATGGAAAGACAATGGTGATTGGTTTCAGATTATATGCAAGGCTGAAGGAGGAGGTGAATAGACTGTATGCATTTCCTAATGACAGGCAATATTATTCAAGCTAAATTAGATTACCCAAACCCTCTGGGCCATCTCCATAAAGGTCACTGAAAATAGAACTGTCGCATACCAAATCGGTTTGTACCATTCTCCATCAGCTTTAATCTGTGCCACAGACACGGTGGGCAGTAATGCGGCAGAACACGGCTGATCAGGGCCATTCAGATGGACTAATTTCTTAATACTGAGTAAACAGCCGGTTAATAATGAAGACTATTAGAGAGGATGGAGACAAACGCTCTTATTGGCAAGGTCAAAGACTGTACCATTACAGAATAAGAATGTCATGGTGAAGAGTATTTTCCTTCTAACAATGTTTGTGTTGTTTCATTATTTAAAAAGACACTACCTTATATGCACACAGATCTAAAGCAGTTTGATTTCAAATTTCTAAAGAAAATGTTACTGGTGCTTACCCACGTTGTTGCTGTTGGATTGCCAGGTTTTTTTTTTGGGGGGGGGGGGTTTCTTACCGACCCAACACTCTAAAAAATGCTGGGTTAAATATAACCCAGCGCTGGGTTAAAAAGGGACAAACCCAGCTATTGGGTTGTTTTGACCCAGCGGTTAGGTTATTTTGACCCAGCGTTTAGGTTGTTTTGACCCAGCGGTTAGGTTGTTTTGACCCAGCGTTTAGGTTGTTTTGGCCCAGCGGTTAGGTTGTTTTGACCCAGCGTTTAGATTGTTTTGACCCAGCGTTTAGGTTGTTTTGGCCCAGCGGTTAGGTTGTTTTGACCCAGCGTTTAGGTTGTTTTGACCCAGCGGTTGGGTTCAAAACAACCTAACCGCTGGGTCAAAATAACCCAATAGCTGGGTTTGTCCCTTTTTAACCTAGCGCTGGGTTATATTTAACCCAGCATTTTTTATTTTTTAGAGCCCACCGTATTAATATTCTGGTCAAAAGATATGGCATTTTATTGATGTACAAGCAAAAATATGAAGTCTGATCTCAATGGAAGCTTGTTTCTGTCACAGAATAAAAATAAAAAGGTAATTGCAACTTTTTATTTCACTATTCAGAATTATTTTTCTCACAGATCTGTTTCTATTTCACAATTTGGATCTTTTTCACAGAATTGAGCAAAAGACGTCATGCAGTAAGACTTTTTTTCTCAGAATTACAAATTTATATCCAAAAAAAAGTCAGTGATTAACTCGCAATTACACTTTTCTTTGTCTTGTGAGAACAAAAGTCAGAATTTTGAGATATAAACTCAGAACTGTGTGAAAATAAATCTGAAATCAGTTGCAATTAAATAGTTGCGATTACCTTTAAAATGTTTCTATTTTTGGTGTAAATAATCTTCCATAGATCTCTTAGAATAATAAAAGCACACCTTTCTTTAACATGTTGCATAATTTGAGGTATAATTCATGTCTGAAGCACAAATGGTGCAGGACAAGAATATTCACTTTAATACTTATATGGTTAGGGGGTTGTTTAAATCCATAATCCTAAAAATAAGCAATTGTGATAACCCAAACACCACCAATTGTCATTGTTGTGTGACTACTTCATGCTCTTCTTCTGTTAAAGTGGTAAAAACTTGTTTTGATGTCCTTGCTTTGAAGATTAACGAACAGCCTGCTTTTAAATAAATGACTCTTTAGCTCATATCCCATTACTGAGAGGTAAGAGGAATATGGAATTCACCAAAGATTCAAACCATTCATAAATGTCACTGGAAGGCCAGACTCACTAGTTATACACAAGTGCAAGAAAATCTCATTTATTTTAGGTGTCAAAACAGTTCAGAGACAGGAAGTTCAATCACTGGATTGTGTCAGAAAATGTTCAAAATGTTGACATTTTGGCCTGTTTTTACATTTTACATGACATTCCTCATTTTGTTTCATCCTCAAAGTATCTCAGCATTATTCATAGAGGAGGAACAGCACGTGTGCTTTATAATTCTGTCATTTACTCATGTAATTTCAAACCTGTATGACCATAATGCAACTAAATCATAACTAAAAACTAAAAATGTCAATTTTTAAAGAAATATCCTGGCCACCCTTTTCCATATAATGAAAGTGAATGAGGACTGGGGCTGTAAAGCTTCAAAATTACATTTGATTCGTGAACAACTTTTCAGTGTATATTATACAATCAAGTTCATACAAACAGTTGGAACGATTCATTCACTGGACTGATTCAGTTCTCAGGTGATTCAATAATTGAGTCAATTGGAATATAGTGTATGAGTCATAAGGACAACTTGAAATAAAAGCATCATAATAGTAGCCCATTAGTAATCCAAGCCAATATTCATTGATAATCTTCCTTTCCAGTCAGGTTAACCATTGCAACTGGCATCATGAAGTCAGTCTATTGACCTTTTTAAAAAACAGATGAATACGGACATAATTTTGATCAATTAAAGCACCAATCATCAGTCATGCTTTCAATATATGGAAAATAGCTGCCTTGACATTATTGAAAAAATGGATTTGGAATGAGATGAGGGTGAGTAAATAATGGCAGAATGCGTAAGTTATGGCAGGATTGACTCTCGCATTAAAGTCACATGATCTGTCTAACCTTTAAAATAGATCTTTAGATGTACTTTAAAGCGTCAAATGCCAAAAACAAATCGTCTTTCTAATTAGGTTCTTTATTATGCAAATATAGGCTGCTAGGCTGTTTTATTATTCCTAGTCCCGTTACAAAACAATAAAATTCACATAACAAAGCACATATGCATAAGCGAGACACCGTTCCTCGATTCAATTTATTTATGTGAGCAACGATATGTTGACTTGTCCGTGATCCAGAGAAATACTGAGAACAACATTAGCAAATCAAGAAAACCAGAAGGACAAAATGCCTTCCGTGATGAACAGAGAGAACATTACAGGTATTTATAGTGAGCGATGCTTGGCAGTGAGGCATCCTAGAGTCATCCTGTTAATAATACTGTTAAAAGCACACAAAGTCAATGGGTTAGAGAAAAACATGCAAACATTTACATCTACCCACCACACACCGTTCTACAAAGAGCCATGGCTCAAAAGCTTGTGTCAAAATGGCTTTACTAAGAAAAGGTAGCTGTAAATGCTTCAATTTAGTGAAACATCTACCAGATATTTACATCTACCCTGCAACCTCTCCTTTTGTGAGGAAACACTTTTAGTGATACGGATTTGACCGCTCACATGGATAATGCAGTCCTTAGTGGGAAAAAGCTATAGATTCTTCACTAAGGATCTGTCGAGGGGATACGAGATGGGTGAGGAAAACCAGCAGTAACAAAGAAGAGATGAGGTTATATTGTCGACTCAAAGAGAAATCCAGGCATAAGGCTCTGGTGAGGCTAAGACACTTTGAATGGTCTTCTAAAGGGCTGGATCGGCCACACTGATGTCTTTCATACTGCTCTGCCCTAGATACTTATCAGCAGTCGCTGAAATGCTTGTCAGGGCTGACCGGCTCAAAACTTGTCTTTCATTTCCGGATGTCTGACATTTTTCAGCGGACTCAAACAATGTCAGATCCCCAAAGGTGCCCCATTCAGACGTTCCACAGCCATCACTCAAATTCACGAGAAGGAGTGGCTATATTTAACCCACATTCAGGCAAAGGCCGAGCTTTAGTAGAGGTGAAACCCCTCGATGGAGATGAAGGCTGAGGAATTACATCACTCTTTGACTGATTCACAATGGAAAGCGACGACACTGGCTGGTTAACTACTGACACTTGTTGATCTACTATCAATGGCAGTCAGAATTCGAAGTGATAGTAGAAAACGTGAGGCCTGTTGAATACTGCTATATTTCCCTGCTGAAAAGACCATTAGAGCTGGTCACCATCATATGATGTGTTTTGGACGCTGGTGCTGGGCAAGGAACCCTGGAGTCTAAACCTGACTTCTGAACTAGCTTAAACACAACATAAAATCAAAACTCAATTTACTTGCTTAATAAATATCTATGGGATTATTGTGCATTATGACTCATCAGTGCACATGGAAAAAGGTCTCTATAATCTTTCCCTGTCTTTGTTATCTTTCAAAAGAAACTGCAGCTGAAATCATTTTCCTTTTTGGTTGATGTCACCAAAGTAATGTAAGTTTCACCCACTGGTCTGGCTCTGCTCATGCTCCATCAACTTTACTCATTCGTTTAAAGAAATATCCTGGCCACCCTTTTCCATATAATCAAATTGAATGACAATGGGGGCTGTCGAGCTTCAACATCTGATTTGTGAACAAATCGTTCATTTGAGTCGAATCATTTCAGTGTATTTTGTACAATCAAGTTCACACAAACAGTTGGAATGATTCATTTATTGGACTGATTTCCTTCTAAGGTGACTCAATGGTTCAGTCACTTGGAATATCGTGTATGAGTCATAAGGTACACTTGACAAAAAAGCATCATAATAGTAGTCCATTAGTAATCCAAGTTATTATTCACTGATAATCTTCCTTTCCAGCCTGGTGATTGCAACTGGTATCATGGAGATGATTAAAGACATAATTCTGGTTAACTACAGCCCCGATTCTCATTCACATTCTTTATATGGAAAATAGCTGCCTGGACATTATTGGAATTTTTTTTTTATTTGGAACGTGAGTAAACTTTTCAGAATCCAATCAGTTTCCAATGGGCAAAGTCCAATCCAGCCTTTCATTCAGAGATACGTCATATGACAAAAATAAAATAGGTTGCAAATACTATATCATGCTGACTTTAACCAGCAAGACTTCCTTGGTCAAATTTTGCTGATGAACAGCATGTCTAAGCAGGTTCGCCACATAGGAAAGCACCAGACCAGAACAAACCAGTCAGAACATCATGAAAATCCAAGCTGGTCTTTTCAGCAGGGTGTTTATATACAATTAGTAGTCATAAATCTCCTAAACTAAATTGTCCCAGTGATTATTTAGTAATACAACTGATATTTCTAGTTAACAACAACAACAAAACGAGAGGAATACAGTTTTGCACTGTTGCAAAGTGGCTCCAGAGTAAGTCTGAGCAGTTGATACTGCCAAGATGATAGGCACACTGAATAGACAACTGTGGCTACAAACATATGACACGAACAAGGGCGTTCAGTATTCAATTCGAGTCTGTACTGAACACACAATAGTGGGAAGGCTCCAGCTGTGAGCCTATGTTAGCACCATCTCATACTGTGAGAGTCATTATCACATTGGTATACATTGAGAGTATGGCACTGTACTGACAAACAAAAAGATATTTATCAACCAAGGGAATGGACTGGCTTACTCAAAGTTCTTAATATCTGCCAAAGACCATCCATTTTACATTTGCATGTCTTGCCCTTTGATGAGAGATGAGCCTCTCTGAAAGTTCCTGTTTATATGTGAGGACCAAGCAAGGAGAAAAACAAATTAGCGTGTTCACAATGGTTGTTGAATGTCAAGATGAAATCTTTCCTTCTTAACTTCTTTCCTGCTTCTCCTTCACCGATGAGAGACGTCACTGGTTGACTGCCTTCACCAATGAGTGTCCCTTCCACTGGCATCTGCCACAGGCCACTGAGCCCTGATGGCTATCCATTCAGTATGGCCTTAACATTATCTCTTCCATTCCAGTGTGTACCCTCATACAGGTGTTGTCCTCCTGCTGATACCATCATTAAGGTCTTTGGAAAAGCAGTTGTGCACTTGGAGGAATCCCGAATCGTGGTCTGGGCTGTAGGAGCCGTCCGTCCCTGACTTGAGGGGGTCTCTTGTCAATGTGTACATGCTGATCTCTCCGACAGGCACCGAGCTCATCCTCTTCATGCCCACAGGTGATGCTTCGCGAGATGCTTCTGTTGAACGAGAGCTGGAGCGCGAGTGCCGTCGACGATAGCGAAAGCTAGGTATGCGAGAATACGGTGAAGAGGACGAGGTAGACTTGATGAACTCACGACGCGCTTTGAATCGTACTTCCTTGCTCTTCTCAATGTAGATACTGACAGCCAGAACGGCCACTGCCTCAGCCACAATGAAAGAGAGCGCTCCGAAGTAGAACGACCAACCATAGTTATACTGGTTCTTCTTGTCTTCGTCTCGTTTGTCACTGGGGTCACCGGCATTGCTGGAGATGTAGACGATTATACCGATGATGTTGCTCAAACCTGCCAGACACAAAACAGAGCCAGGAAAGCATAAGAAAAATTCCTTGATATGAAGTAATATAACAGACTTAAGACTTTATTCAACTTTTCCTTGGTTAAAAGGATAAATATATGGATAAATGTGGATTCCAACACCAAGATGTTACATTCAGTTGGTTGGGATATGTCAACATTGAAAGGTTAACACTGCAGGTTGAGCAGCCTTCAGTTGTACGAACCAACAAAACAGATTTTAGACAAAATGGGATAGATTTTCTCAGGGGTTAATATTAATGTAGACATGGCACTTGGCACAGGCTGCAAATGTCTTCTGAGCAGCATGTGTTTATGTCAAGGGTTTATGTTATGTTTGGCTGGTTAGTGTAACTCAGGGTAGCAAAACCTGCTAAAACACACTTGTCTGTTATTTTTGAAGTAACCCTGAACACTTTGATTTGAAGGTTCAGGTGTGTATAATAAAGACTGGAGCTAAACTATACAGGAAGTTAGCCTTCCAGGAGCAGGGTTGGCTACCCCTGCTGTAACTGGTCCTACATGCACCACAATGAGCTAGGTTCAAACCACCGTCAACCAGCATGAGAGGCGGGCATGCTTACAAGAATACTAAAGACTGCAGCCTCTAGCATGAGTTGGTGGTATGCCTCTTAAGGCCAGGGGAGTAAAGTTTACCTCCACAGCTTGCCTCTGTTACACTCAACCTGAATCTCACTCCCATCCGGGTCATGTCACCAAGATTTGAACCAGCGTCGACCAACATGGGAGGCCATCCGCTAACAAGGATGCTAAAGACCACAGACTCTAACATTAGTTGCTAGTGTGCCTCTTGAGGCCAAGGGAGTGAGGTCTATGTGCACAGCTCTTACTGTCTTGCCTTTGTCACTCACCCCCTAAACCTCGCTCCTATTTGGGCCACAGTACCTATGTAACGGGTACTACTAGCACCTCCCTGAGAGGGATTTGAAACAGTGTCAACTGCCATGCGCAGCAAGAATGTTAACAAGGATGCTAAAGAACATAGCCTCTAGCCTTGAGGCCAGGGGAATGAGGTTTACCTGCAAAGCTTGCCTCTGTTACACTTTCCACCCTAAAGCTCACTCCCATCCGGGTCATGGCATCAAGATTTGAACCAGCGTCAATCAGCATGGGAGGCAATCCACTAACAAAGATGCAAAAGACCACAGCCTCTAGAATCAATTGCTAATGTGCCTCTTGAAGCCAAGGGAGTGAGATCTACCTGCATAGCTCTTACTAGTTGCCTCTGTCACTCACCCCCTTAAACCTCACTCCTATTTGGGTCAAGGCACCAATGTAACTGGTCCTACTTGCACCATTTTGAGAGGGATTTGAACCAGTGTCAACTGTCATGCGTGATGGGAATGCTAACAAGGTTGCTAAAGAACATAGCCTCTAGCCTTGAGGCCAGGAGAGTGAGTTTTACCTGCACAATTCTTCGGAGCTAGACTCCATTACATTAGCATGGTCCAATTAGCCCCTGCCGGTTTATGTTGTAACATTACCATCTTGTTGAAAAACTGCTATTGAGATGAATGGGAATGCTAACGGATAGCTTACCAGGTATTATAAACCACTTGATTTACATGTGGATCTTGACCTTTCTAATATTGTAGACATGCCGATACAGATTACTGTGGTAATTAGCAACAATTGCAATTGCAGCATCTAGGAAATGCATGACCCGCCAAGACACACTATGCCATCTAGCCTAGTGCTGCTTTTACTACTAGCCTAATACTTTATACAGTCTTTTACCGTTTTGTTAAAGTCTTTTCACCAACTTTACAGTAGGTGTATCAGGTGATGAAACTTTAGTGAATAAAAGGAAGGCACTTTTAGAACAAGTAATATCAACTCACTAAATTCGGTTGAATAACAGCTACCAATGAAAAAAAGTGGGGGAGTTGTCGCCCCCTCAGTTCCAGTTCACCTGCCAGTAACAGCAGGGATAAGTTGTGCTATCAGAGCATAGAAATTCTCCTATATTATATTCCAGTTATATTCAGTTAACAAATTGTATTTGGTAATGGTGCTAAAAGTGTCTTAAGTGAGTTAAAAGACCCCTGTGTGGATGTTAGCAGATGGTCATTAGCAAGTTTACCTGCTGCCACAAATAGTATCCCTGCACTGAGTAATATGTTGTTCCTCTTGTTGTAGATGCGTCCTATCCCGACACATAGCCCCCCCAGCAACAGCAGAATGGTACTGAGGATGGGGAACACACTGGAGGCGCGCACAATACCTGTTCACACATACATATAAACATGGCTTTTACTTTAGCAAGATATCTAAATGTGCATGATAAGAACATTGAGATATAGACAGTAACACTGTAACATTTCTGAAGAGAGAGTCACTCACGTAAGAGATATTCAGAGCTGTCTGTGTCATAGTCATTGTCATCTGGGAAATGATTGATTCTGTAACAACTTCCTTTGTTGAGACCTACAAAAATATGAAAACGGTCGAGATTAGAGTCGTGAGGACCTGGAAACAATGCAAATCTCCAAGCATAAGTGAGAATACTGGTTAGTAGAATAAACTATTAAACAAATAACAAAAACATCCTGCATATGGTAGGAATTTGTTCTGTTATGAAGCAGTAGAGGATTTAATTTTAAGCCTTGAAATTGTTCAGTGACAGATTTTAAAGTCAACAGGGGCTTTCACACATACAACCCTTTCTGGAAAATTACCAGTAAATTACTGTTTTGATGCTATGTGTGAACAAAGCATAATATTACCGGTATGAGCATGTACAAGGTCTAGACACAGTTAAGTAAGAAGTCTGCTTTGGGCTTGTTCTGAAGGAGATGATGCAATTATCTTTCTATGTAAACATGACGCTAGATGTATGGCAAGCCAATAGGCTCAGCATTGCAGTATTGTTTACATCCAAAATGCTGTAAATGCTCCAATACAGTTTCAAATGCCATCAAATGCAATGTTTTGTATGTAAACGCAATTCTTCTATAGCATAATTTTGATTTAATTTCTACTGGCTAGCAGTGTTTTTCAGCATCTTGCATATGAGCATTGCATATTTAAAAATGTGTCTTGAAACATTGCCTTCTTTTCCATTCATCAGAACTGCGGCTCTGCAGTTGGATATATTTTTATGGCATCTCGTGTTTTAAAAAGCAAAAATGTATTCTATGTAGTGCTGGGTATCGTTCAAAAATGTTCGATATCGATACCGATACTTTGACTTTGATACCGGTTCCTGAACGATACTTTTTTCGATACCAATTTTATGAAATCAATTTTAACAAGATTACATTATCTAAAAAAAAAAAACGTTGGTTGCAAAAAATGTAAAAAAAAAAAAAAAAACAGGACTGTACCTGTTTCACACCACTGTATGTTATCATCATCTGTCACTCTGAAGTCAAAAAATGTGTATGGTGTATTTACCAGAAAAGGCAATCTCAAAAAAAGTTTTATGGCCATTTTCTGTATTTAAAATGTAAAAAAAAAAAAAACTGGTATAAAACCATATTCACAACCAATTTTAATTCCATAATGTGAATTAAACTTGGCCAAAAGTTCAACTTGGCAAGACTTTTTCCAATGAGTTGTTATTTGCTATTATTTCATATTCTTTGATTCTTTACTATTAACTGTTAACATTACAGTAACATTAAATGACTGCATTAACCACTGGAAACATTTTAGAAATCCTGCATAACCTATAACAGACCTAAACAAATATTGAAATATTGAAAAGGTTATTTGGATATTGGTTAACATTAAACTAGTAGCCCACGTGACCTAGCTGATGTCAACAGAAAAGTAAAGTTGTTTCAGAGTAAGAGCAAGCTTTATGATTTTCTCTGGAAAGACCAGGAATGTGTATTAAGAAAGTTACTGGGTTGATTTTGTTTTTATTTGATCTTGACTTTAAGCGGGGAGATGTGTTCAGCAGGTCTTAACATACATCATAAAGTGTCACATTGCAAACCTCCCTCGCTCTGTCTGTCTCCAGGTGGAGTCTACTCCCTGTGACACAGCTTTTGTGTGGCCCAGCATGCCATTAATTGGGTCTAGTGTTAAAAAAGGAGCAAATTAATTAGTATTAAATAGGTCTGAGAAAGTGGGGCATGTGTTTTCTAGTCTAGTCATTGTAAAAAAAAAAAAATCTCTGTAAAATATTGTAATGTAAAACGATATATAATTTGAATCTGAAACATTATGTCACAGATTTTTTTTTTTTATATAGATAGAATGGTATTCTATTATTTGTGGTATTATTTGTAGTATTCTTTGAAGCATCTTGGAGTAACATGTAAATAATATGGTACATGAATATGAATATGAATATGAATATGAATATCCTCTAGTATCATTGTGTCTATCATATTACCATGGTATTATCTTCTGGTTTTGTATTTTTTAGAGTTATAAGATACAGTTATGAGATCCAAATTCAATTTTTAATACACATTTGTGGTCTTATTTAGAGACCACTTTTCATCAGTTAATCAATTACCAACATGTGAAGTGACACCCTATGCTGCTTTCTTTTGAAATATCCTATTTCACTCTAAAGTATGTCACATTACTAAAGTAAAATGTGATGCCAACTCCATGTCATGCTGAATCTGAATACATTGGTTCTTACAAAGTTAAAACTGCATTTCAGTATGAGACTTTTTAACCAATCAGAAAAAGTATTTAATGAAGTATTTATAAAAGGTACACAGTGAGAACGGTATACTAATGAACCTCAGAATAAATCTTGTTCGTGGGTCACAACCTATCCTTGGAACCCCTTAAGACAAAACTGTGTAATAAAATCCATCAACAATGGGATGCTGTTCAGTAAAAAACTGAGGAGAAACAATGATCCTCTTTCCCAGTGGGCACTTAAGTTTTGCTTTCTAATTAGTGATGCACATATGCAGAAATGTTGACCACTAACATTGGCCAATAATTAGTAGTATGACAGATAGTTGATGTGATATTATGTTAATCTATACTTCTTTGTCTGTTGGAGACAAAAACAGAATGTTCATGGCTCATGCATTTTAATATGGATAATGCAACTATTGCTTTTATATAGCTTTTACTTATTTAATTGTTATTTATTTATCTATTGGTTATAAGTATTATTCTTTAGTTTTCATATTTATTTACAAGGGAGAAGCCAAAATAGAGTTCAATTGCACCTGTGTATAATGACAAAATTATTCATTATAAATTCATTACAAAAAACTATTCTATTCTATTCTATTCTATTCTATTCTACTCTATTCTATTCATTTACATATGCCAGAAATATTTTACATCTTTATTCTATTCTAGTCTGTTCTGTTCTGTTCTATTCACTTTCTCTTTTTACATATGACAGAAATGTTGTAGATCTTTTTCTTTTCTATTCTATTCTGTTCTGTTCTTTCTATCTATCTATTTACATATGCCAGAAATGTTGTACATCTCTATTCTATTCTATTATATTCTCTTTTTACATATGCCAGAACTATTGTACAACTTTATTCTATTCTATTCTCTCTCTATTTACATATGCCAGAAATATTGTACATCTTTATTCTATTCTCTCTGTTTACAAATGCCAGAAATATTGTACATCTCTCTTCTCTTCTCTTCTCTTCTCTTCTCTTCTCTTCTCTTCTCTTCTCTTCTCTTCTCTTATGCTTGTTTTACTTCTCTTCTCTTCTCTTCTCTTCTCTTCTCTTCTCTTCTCTTCTCTTCTCTTCTCTTCTCTTCTCTTCTCTTCTCTTCTCTTCTCTTCTCTTCTCTTCTCTTCTCTTCTCTTCTCTTCTCTTCTCTTCTCTTCTCTTCTCTTCTCTTCTCTTCTCTTCTCTTCTCTTCTCTTCTCTTCTCTTCTCTTCTCTTCTCTTCTCTTCTCTTCTCTTCTCTTCTCTTCTCTTCTCTTCTCTTCTCTCAGTTTACAAATGCCAGAAATATGGTACATCTATATTCTATTATATTCTGATCTACTCTACTCTATTCTATTCTATTCTATTCTCTTTTTACATATGCCAGAAATACTGTACAACTTTATTCTATTCTATTCTCTCTCTATTTACATATGCCAGAAATATTGTACATCTTTATTCTATTCTGTTTACAAATGCCAGAAATATTGTACATCTCTTCTCTTCTCTTCTCTTCTCTCAGTTTACAAATGCCAGAAATATGGTACATCTATATTCTATTATATTCTGTTCTACTATATTCTACTCTATTTTATTATATTCTATTCTCTTTTTACATATGCCAGAAATACCGTACAACTTTATTCTATTCTATTCTCTCTCTATTTACATATGCCAGAAATAATGTACATCTTTATTCTATTCTATTCTCTCTGTTTACATATGCCAGAAATATTGGTCATTTTTCTCTTCTCTTCTCTTCTCTTCTCTTCTCTTCTCTTCTCTTCTCTTCTCTTCTCCTCTTCTCTCTTCTCTTCTCTTCTCTTCTCTTCTCTTCTCTTCTCTTCTCTTCTCTTCTCTTCTCTTCTCTTCTCTTCTCTTCTCTTCTCTTCTCTTCTCCTCTTCGTTAACATATGCCAGAAATATTGTACATCTTTATTTGTTGTATTGTCCCCAGTTTATTTGATTCCAAGGCCTTCAGCATCTCTCATGGACATCTTAAACGATCATTTTTGTAATTTAATATAAAAATGGAAAATTATTTAACAGTAAAAACAAAACCTGATCACCAACATGATGTGAAAATGATCCAAAGACCCGGTGGCAAAGATCTGGACCCTTCAAAGTTCAAACGTTTAACGACACTGTTTACTTCCAGGTTTAACTAAACAAATCAGCCATTTCCAGTGTGTTCTCAGACTTCGAGACCACACTGTACATCCACACAGGCTCTTTGACAGACTTTATAACTTCTGTAAGTGTGTACAGTGAGTGTGGTGAGCCATTGAATCTTATGTAAAGCTCCGCTCAGGCTGTTGATTTACAGGAGCTGGTTATTGGCCCAGTGACTGAAGTGTACCTAGCCTCATAAAGACAAAATAAGGAACCTCGCTTGACTGACACGGAGGCACATCAGAGAGGGAGCGCGAGAGAGGAGAAAACGAGCGCTCGGTCCCTGCGGCCCGCCTGGAGGTAACAATGCTCATCGCTGAGCATGTCTTCTCCATGGCAACCTCAGGTCTGATCCAACAATCTGATTTCCATAATGGCTCCAAGAATGACTTTGACATCTTCATTGTGGTTTAATACAGCAGACAGCAACACACTCGTCTCCCCCATGCCAAAAGTCCCCTCCTGCCTCGCAAATCCACATCCCTACTGAGCACATCCAGCGCAGCAAGGAAACAACTGCCATATTCCCCGCCTTCTGCCGCCTCCAGCATTTTGTCATAACTGTGAATTGGGGTAGGGCAGCCAATCGTTTGCCTTGTCGAGAAGTTAAACCAATCAGTGGTTTGCGTGCTGGGGAAGTGTGCTTTTGTTTGTCATCTCAAATCGATCAATATGAAGACTGCCTTGGCGATACACCGTGGCTTCTTTGCTGAGGTAAGTATCAGTATTATTATTGTGGATACTTACCGTTAGGGAGTTCAACAAACTACTAAAACTGAGTATTATAATTTGGACATCATTTCTCAAGTTTATTTTCACTGAAGGAGGAACTGCATGCTAGCAAGCAATCCGAACATCTTCGAAACCACTTAGCAACACCCTAGCAACAACCCAGAACACCCTAGCAACTGCATAACAATGTTGTGGTCACTTTCAATTCTTGAGCAACCATATAACAAAGCCCTAACAAACAGCCACACGCTTGCATTGCAGTGACATGGGAAATGTAAAAATTCAATTATAATATTAAAATGCCATCATGATGCTTTTTATTCATATACATAACAAAAAAAGAACGTTCAATGATGTCTCACTGGCACTGCTATAGTTAACTAAAACTAAAATAAAAACTAAACTAAGATAAACTAAAATTGAATAAATGAATGAATGAATGAATGAATAAATAAATAAATAACTGAAAAAGGCTTTAAAAAATCTTAAATGAGAATGAAAATTAGAAATGTTTCCTTGCAACTAACTGCAATAAGTTGAAGTACTAAAATTACTAAAACTAAATCTGAAATGAAAATGAAAGCTAAACAGAAATAATAATAATAATGTCAAAATTACATAACAAAAATGACTAAATCTTAAACATATTTAAAATGAAAACTGAAAAATAAAAATATAGGCTAATTCCAAAAATATTATACTAAATAAATACTATAATAGTATATAAACACTGAAGTAATACTATTCATTAGTACAGTAGAAGGAAGCAGACTCTCAGATAAATCTTTTAAAACTCTATTAAATAAAGTTCTCCCTAGATGTTTGTATATGTATTTGAATATGTATATTTGAATATGCAGAATTGTATATATATTTTGCTGCATATTTGCGTCATTTGGTTGTTTGATGTGTCTTTTGTCATTTACTCTTCTGTGTAATTGACAAGTCTATTTATTTCTTTTTGTTTTTTTATTTCATATAATTACTTAGGGGTTTATTTTTTTATTGTATTTTATTTATTTATTTTATTTTTATTTCATTGCTGTTGTTTTGTACGGAACATGACATGCAAGAAAAAATAAATAAATTGTGCGAACGATTTACTATTTCGTTCCCTCGATTTGCTAAATCGTGCGCACAATTTACTAATTCATTCTCTCGATTTATAAATCGTGTGCACGATTTAGCAAATCGAGGGAACGAAATAGTAAATCGTGCACACAATTTAGTCTACTAGTTTTTTCCTGCATGCCATGTGCGGAGCTCCATAGTTTTGTGTACCACACACTGTTGCGTGGCTGATTGTCTACGTTGTTATGTATGTTTAAAAAAGAATAAACAATAAAAATTTGAAAAACCTCTGTTTACTGTAGTTTCCACTAAAAAATGAAAAAACTATTGTTTTTTGTTCTTAAAATATATTTTTATTAATGACAGAAGGAATGACTAAATACAAAGCAGTATTTATTTTCATCACTTATCTATCATTGACATTATTGATTAATTCAGGTTGTTTATTTGAGGTTTATGCAGGAAAGGTGAACGGCGAGAATGACGGTAAGGCACCTGGCACGTGCTCAAAACTCGTTATGACTGTGTTATTCAATGTGGATCGTGGTGGAAGTCAAACTCAGTGGCTAATTAGAGACTCTGTGGCCTTTCAGCCACTGCATTTAATTACAGATCAGTTGCGCACACTGAGAATGGCAAAAGTGACAGCTCTTCTCTTCCAATACCCCCTAATCTCACAAACAAAAGAATAATAACCGTAGTCAATTAAATACACTCAGGGCTCAAGGCCTATTTTATTGATTATTTATTTGTTTAATTTAATTTTATTTTATATGGTACAGTTCAGGTATTTATTTATGTTTAAGTAATAAACCTAAATAAACTTGAATTGAATAAAACCTTAATAAATGTTAAAAAAAGAAACAAAAGAAAAAAACGTATTCTATTTTATTTCAAATTTTTGTTACGTGATGCAAAAGTTTGAAGTCGTTTATTTATTATACAGTAATTTACCATTAATTATTTGTTAATTAGATTTCATTTACAGTACATGAGAAACATGTACAACAAGTAAGAAATGGGGTCAAAACTGTATCATTCTAGATAGGCCTACACATGTTTTGATCAGTTTGAATTAAATAAGAAAATACAAAAACATAAACCATGGCCCTGTTGACTTTGGATATCAGCAGGACTTGAATAAAATTAAATAAAATTATAAAATAAAATAAATTTTGAAATTTTGATTGGAAACTGAATTAGGTTTCTTCTTTCAGCGGGTGAAAATCAAATGTTTTCACACTATAAAATGACAATACACTAAGTAGCGGTTAATTACCGGTGTCAACTAATTTCCTGAGAAACAAATTGATTTTATTTTGTCAGTATGAGTTCTGCTCTTAAAATGAAGCCTGACGACGTTATCATTCGACTTTTATTAAAAGATAAGCAACCACTGTTCATCAACTATGGTGTCCTTCTTTAGCCTATGAACGTATGTATGATGTAATAATCAGTCTGACTGTCTGGGTCAAAGCTCTGCCAAAATTGCATATGTTGTGGGAAAAACCTTTCCTCTCTCGAAATTATACAAATATATAGGCTATTAAACATCTGTTTGTCTATCCGTCCGCCTGTCTCTCGTGTCTTTTTCTTTTCAACAGACATTCATAAGCAACAGATTCATCTATTTTTAAACATTAGCTACGTTACCATAGTGATTTCAGACATATTGTTTCCAAGCAACAGCATCAAATGAAAGAAAGACATGAATGAAGGAAGAGGTTTTATGAGGAGAATCTCTGGACTGATTACTCCTTTCTGTCCATTCCAGAAACCCGCTGGTGTCAACCCAGAGAAATGGGGAGCATTTTCACTCCCTTCCAAGTGAACGTCAAGTTATGTTAACTTGAGAGAGATCCAAGCCCAGTGAATGAGTTCGGATGAGTTGTTGACAGATCCTGTGGACGAAAGGCCACCCAGAGGACCATTTTACCACTTTTTCATTGCATGATATGAACTATGGTTTAGATGCTTCTCCCTAAATTCATGAATGTCAGACGACGCACATACTGTGATCTACAAAATCATTTGAGCTCACTTTGATTGAAACTCTAGTCTACACTCTTAAAATTAAAGGTGCTTAAAAGGGAGCCATTTTTGGTTCTACAAAGAACCATTCAGTCAAAGGTTCTTTAAAGAACCATCTCTTTCTTACCTTTATATAATCTGAAGAACCTTCTTTCGCCACAAAGAACCTTTTGTGAAACAGAAAGGTTTTTCCGATGTTAACGGTTCTTTATAGACAAAAAAGATTCTTCTATGGCATCGCGGAGCACCTTTACTTTTAAGAGTCTATTCTTCTGGGTTTTCAGTAGAATTCTTCATTTGCTGTCTAGAAGATATAAAAGATCTCACACGTGTGTTGTTTCTTTGCTAAAGGCCTGTTTATGAAAAACAACAGTGATTTTGGTTCACTTTAATGTATCTGGGTAGGTTATTCAATGTTTTGAGTTCACCTGGACGCAGAAAAAGAACAAAAGCCTCCTAAAGCAAGACTTCTTTGAGTGAAGACAAAGACTGAACAATGAACTTAGTTTTCTCTCTTTTAAAACTCAAGCCTAAGAAAGGATGAGAAGCACATGGTACCCTCTATGCAGCAGATCCTCCAGAGCCCTGAGTGCGTGAGATCTCCGCGGACCTTGGGCTGCGTCTGCGTCTCGTCCGTGCTGCTGTTGGTGGCGTTACAGATATATGCCCGAGAATAAAGCCAGTAGTCGGTCCCGATGGCGATGCTCATCAGACTAAACGCCACGAAAGCCCCCACGGTTGCCAGCAGCATCTGAATCCCACGGTCACACCACGCCATGGCCACTCATAATAATACGCGCGGTAATAATCCACACATCGCTCAAACGCTGGAGCGCGTCGCGTTTGCGCCGCTTTGTTCTGACAGTCGGTGTGATCAGGAAACTTGAGCGCGTCTCGTCCACATGTTGCTGTTTATATAGTGAGCAGCTGCGTGCACTCACTCATCGGGGTTGCTTTCTATGCTTTCTGAGGAGTTTTGATCATCACCTTGTCCATTTCCTATAATCGCATGATCCCTCTTTTCCAAACTCAGATGGCTTTGATTTGGGATTGCTATCTTCAAACCCCACCTTCAGTCACACTAACCAATGAGAAACACACATGGCCTGAAGAATAAGATGACGCTCTCACATCATCATCATCTTCACCATCATCATGATGAAGGAAAATGCACGATATGTGTTCATGCTTAAACGAAAGCTGCTGTAAATGAGTTTAAAACAGAAAAGGAAAGAAAAAGTGAAGACAAAAAAAATCAAATAGCCTATAAAGTATGTTTTTGATGCTTGTGTGAATTAATAAAGGGACCGGAATGAATTGTCACTGTTTTGTGCGTTATGTGGTATAAGATTCTCTACAAATATTGGATAAAGAGCTGGAGTCAGAAACAAAACTAGAGTTATAAAACAAAAAGTTCTGGTTCTGGCCGCTGAGTGGTCGATACAGCGTTCCAGTCGCGCTAAAATCCACTTAAAATTGTTTATATGACATATTAATTCCTGATCAAATACTTTCTTTTTTTTTTAATGAAAACTTGTGTTCTTAATATAATTTATAATATGTAGCCATATTGTAAACACATACACACACACCCTTCCCATATAAAGTAAATCTATTATATTCTATATTATATAATCTGAATATATGGCAGATGAGGTTTGATTAATTGAATACATTAATTATAAATGCAGCCATAACTAATATTGTTATGCTAAATTAACTAATGATGTCTTACAAAATACGGCATAGGAGGTTTTATTCCAGAAATTATTTGGAAAGTAAAAATATTGACTAATAATATATCTTTTTCTTTTTTCATAAAGAGATTTTTTTAGGCTACCAGAAATTATTTCATCACCTGTGACCCTACGTACAAGCGGTTTGGGAAATAGATGGATGGATGATAGTACAATAACTGGTGCTTTAAAAAACTGACACAGACCTGCTTTTACACAGTATTGGGCAGATTATTTCTAAAATGTGCTGCTGATTATGGATTACAGCACTGTAATCATTCATTTACATTATTTAAAAGGGAAGTCTGTTAATAAGGGAAGGGATGTTTTCCCATTGTTATCAGATGGCCACTTGAAGCAATAAGACTTTTTATTTTTTATCTATAAAATATTTTTATATTTTCCAGCTTTATTATTTATGAAAATCATACCCAGGGAAACAAATACTATATCATAATATTTTTCTCATCAGTATACAAACTGATGGTACATCCCAAAAAATACCCTTAAAAAGGTACAATGGAATTGATGGTATTAGATTGTAATACCATGGTACTTTGATATATACTGTACCATGGTACTGAATGCTTACTCTATTTATGAATCAAGCCATTCACGTGGTTCTCCAGGGAACTTCCAAGCATTCCATAAGACATGATTAAAATAGCATGGAAGTACCATGGCACCTATTTGATTAGTGGCCTTACATCAGAGAAAAAACCCAATAATACCATCCTTCCAACCAGCAGTCATTTGACCAGCAGTTAAAGCAACATGCGCTGATGAAACAGTTCTCTGAAGGACAATCAAATAGATCCTCTTTGGGAGACATTAAAAAGCGATTGTTTACTGAGTTTGCGTCAAGTACCTGATTAATCTGTTCTCCTTCAATCTAGTCTGCCTGGACCCTCAGAGTAAAACGATTATTCAGTCTCTCCTGGGAAACAGACATTACGACAGCAGCCGGTTGTTTGTTAGCTTAACACATTTTACACAAAAATTGCACTATTGAACATGGAAGCCACTAAATCCATTAGCAATATGAATGTTTCTCAGAGAACACATCATAATATAGAAGCAGAGGTGCGGGTGTGCTGTTACCATTTGAGACTGGAGACTGTTTTTGATATTTATAGCGTAATAATAAGTATGGTGGAGGTGGAGTATCAAAGAAAATGAGCTGGACCCCCAGATGAGTGTGTGATCAGCCCAGTGGATCGATGGAGAATGTGTGGCTGGAATCAGGCTGGAGCACTCAGAGCGCCCTGACTGCAGACACTGATTGGGCCGACCGTGATGAACACAGGACTTCATCAATAGCAAGCAAATGGAAAGGATCTATTCACAGCTAGCTGGTTCCCCACACTCTTTTCAAGAGATGGAAAAAAAAAATAGGTTTACATGATGTTTCTGATTACCAGTGTGTTTTTCTACACTTTGCATATTTTTGACTTGTGTGTTGATTTAGTAGTCATATTTTGTATAACAAAATAAACATTGTTTTAACCTGCATATGACAAGCAGTTTAAAAATTGAGAATAGAATAGAATAGAATAGAATAGGCTTTAGCATTCCGAAGAACCTACATAGGACAAGCTGTTTGGAAAATAGAATAGAATAGAATAGGCTCCAGCATCCCTGAGAACCTACTTAGGACACACAGTTTGTAAAATTGAGAATAGAATAGAATAGGCTTTAGCGTTCCGAAGAACCTACATAGGACAAGCTGTTTGAAAAATAGAATAGAATAGAATAGGCTCCAGCATCCCTGAGAACCTACTTAGGACACACAGTTTGTAAAATTGAGAATAGAATAGAATAGGCTTTAGCGTTCCGAAGAACCTACATAGGACAAGCTGTTTGAAAAATAGAATAGGCTCCAGCATCCCTGAGAACCTACTTAGAACAAGCAGTTTGTAAAATTGAGAATAGAATAGAATAGAATAGAATAGAATAGAATAGAATAGAATAGAATAGGCCCCAGCATCCCTAAGAACCTACTTAGGACAAGCAGTTTGTAAAATTGAGAATAGAATAGAATAGAATAGAATAGAATAGAATCGAATAGAATAGAATAGAATAGAATCAAATAAAATAGAATAGGCTCCAGCATCCCTGAGAACCTACTTAGGACAAGCAGTTTGTAAAATTGAGAATAGAATAGAATAGAATAGAATAGGCTCGAATAGAATAGAATAGAATAGAATAGAATAGAATAGAATAGAATAGAATAGAATAGAATAGAATAGAATAGAATAGAATAGAATGGAATGGAATGGAATGGAATATAATAGAATAGGCTTTAGCATTCCGAAGAACCTACATAGGACAAGCTGTTTGGAAAATAAGAGAAGAGAATAGGTTCCACCACCCCTGAGAACCTACATAGGACAAACAGTTCGGAAAATTGAGAATAGAATAGAACAGAACAGAATAGAATAGGCTGAAGCATCCCTGAGAACCTACATAAGACAAAATGTTTGTAAAATGGAGAATAGAATAGAATAGAATAGAATAGAATAGAATAGGCTTCAGTATTCCTGAGAACCAACATAGGACAAGCAGTTTGGAAAATTGAGAATAGAATAGAATTAATATACTATAAAACTAAACTTTGTAAAAAAAAAAAAAAAAAAAGTATGTTGTGTGAGCCAGTGCAAAACTGACATGCAAAGTGTTTTAGCATGTTGTTATGCAGTTGCGAAGACAATCTGGGTGGTGGCCAGGGAGCTGCTAAGATGTTGTGCAAGGTTTTTAGCGTGTTACTTTGCAGTTGCTAGGGTGTTGCTAAGGTGTTCAGGTGGTTGCTAAGTAGTTGCTCATTGGCCCAATCAAAAGAGCCCACCTCCAAGTCTCTATGATATTCTGGTGTCTAGATATGACACAAGTGCATCATTTAGTGTAAGTCTATGGGAATTTTTTGGTCATTTGATTGGATAGAGAAGCAATAGCACACCTCTCCTCAGCATGCTACATGGTTAGAGGTATCATTCATGTCTTAATCACAAACTGTGTGGGATGAGTTACACATTGTAGTTTAGGGGTATGGGGGAAAAAACCTAACCCAAGTATAAGCAATAGTAATAGTAACTTAAACAGACGATGACAACACAAACTCTTCTGATATGTTATTGCCTTTATTTCACCTTTTGAACATCATAGCCACAGACAAATCCCACGTGTCTTCACAGCTGTATATTGATGTATGCCGTGTAAATTAAAACACTTGAGATTATGTTACCAGGATGCATCTGTGGTAACTGAAGAGTGGTAGGTGTGAAATAAGCCTGAAAACATGATGTTAACACCAATTATAGCTGCAGGTTGAGCGTGATGCTCTTCGAGGAGAGGCCGCATTGTCTGACAAGTGGACCAACACAACAAAGGTCAGCACTCTGACCATTCTACGGCATTAAAGAAGGTTCTGTGCATATTTCACCTTGACCTATGCATGAAGGACAGAACTGACAGCCCGTCTGCATATGGGTTTTACATTATGTTTGCTGTTACAAATACTGAGACACACTACTGTTCAAATGTTTGGGGTCGGTAGGATTTTTTTGATCTTAAATCTCCTGTGCTCACAAAGGTTGAAAAAAAAAAACACAATAAAATAGTAATATTGTGAAATATTATTACAGTTTAGCATAACTGTTTTCTATTTTAATATCTGTTAAAATGTAATTTATTCCTGTGTTGCAAAGCTGAATTTTCAGCATCATTACTCCAGTCTTCAGTGTCACTTGATCCGTCAGAAATCATTCTAATATGCTGATTTGCTGTTCAAGAAATATTTTTTATTGCTAATGTTTAAAATAGTTTGCTGCTAAATATTTTTGTGGTAATTTTTCCATTACATTGAATGCATCCGTGCTGAATTAAAGTTAAAATTTCTTTCAAAAGAAAAAAAAATCTTACTGACCCCAAAATATTGAATGGTAGTACAAAAATATAAAATATACAGTGGTCCCAAAAAGTGTTTGGACACCTAAGCCACATGTAAATGTAACTGCATTAACAAAATATTATCTGCACAATTTATGCCACTAATGTGTCAATAATGAATCCAAATACTTGCTGGGTTACTGTATTATATTTAAAAAAAAAATGAAGGACACAAATTTTTATCTTAATATTATTTTATCAAGCATATTCATAAGTGTATAAATTATAGTCCCTGGCATAACAGATGGTTGCTATGCAACAAAAATGCGTTTCATTGGCTTTGTACTGTACTCTGCACAATGACAATGAATGTAAATCTAATCTAATGATTCGTTGTGGGTGCTGGTCAGTAAAAGAAATGTAAAATCAAGATTATTATACTGTACATTGTGGTACAATGAGAACTAAATATGTTACATAAAAATATTGCATGTACATATTCATCTAATCATCCACATTATGAAGGTTCTTTTAATGACTATGATTAAACAAAGGATATATAAAAAAAGATATAGCGTATAAACTGATTATCCAAAAGCTCTGTTTTGGGAAGAAGAACATTCTGAGAGAAACAAAAAAAGTGTTATTTGGAGATATGGTGAGCACATTTTGTGTGATAGCCTAGTTTTTGTGTAAATAACACAGCTGGAACACTGCATTGAAGCCAGAAACAGACCTATGAGTTTCCCAAATCCATAAATCAGATATTTCTCCATTCTAATGAACACATGACTTAAACGACTAATTGTAAGCCCTCAAGTAACATCACTGATGAGTGCTGTTAGTGAAATCAAAGCATAATGTTTTTTAAACCCTCGCCTGCAGATATGAATCCCATTATATTCCACAACAGCTATCATGTAAATAAAACCGTCTTGGGTACAGCTGTCAAGACCTATAGGCGTAATAACTCAACTTAAAACACAGCATACATAGACTGGACACCTAAGCCACATGTAAATGTAACTGCATTAACAAAATATTGACAGGGATAGTTATAGGGAATTTTCTCATTAACATGAGAGAGAAAATTGATATCAGCTTTATCGACGCCGGGCTGATAATATCATCCTTGATTCTTTAACCTCTTTAGCTTAGAAATGTGCACTTCAGTGAAAAACAAAAACAAATATTCTTCTATTAAGGGGGAAATGAGCAATATGATTATACAACTACAATGTAATAACTGGCCTGTCATCATCTGCTGTAAAGGTCAGTGTCCTACTACTGTAAACAATATAATGTGGTTTGTTTAGGCTACAGACAACCGTGATTTTACCAAGCAGGGCAAGTTCCTGGATCAGCATCCTTGTAGATCCTGGAACTACATTCATATCAGCTTAAATCTGTGTTTTGTGTGTATACTGTGCTTAGTGATTCAATACATAGGCTATTCTTATTAACCTAATTCCCTCCGATTTTAAATAAAAAAATACTTGGCACTCTTAAAAATAAAGGTGCTTCACGATGCCATAGAAGAACCTTTTTGTCTAAATGGTTCCATAAAGAACCTTTAACATCTGAAGAACCTTTCTGTTTCACAAAAGGTTCTTTGTGGCGAAAGAAGGTTCTTCAGATTATAAAAAGGTAAGAAAGAGATGGTTCTTTAAAGAACCTTTGACTGAATGGTTCTTTGTGGAACCAAAAATGGTTCTTCTATGGCATCGCTTGAAGAACCTTTTGAAGCACCTTTATTTTTAAGAGTGGTTACATTCTGGGTTCGATTTAGGATCCCAATTATTACTTAAACCTTATTTTTAAACCTTTCGCCTTGTTAAAGTGTAATTTGATCTGTATAGCGTGTGAATTCTTTCCCGTGTGAGTGGAGGTAAAAACTGAGAGCTGCTAAATTAAAATGATTTTGCCTAAAGGAAAATCAACTGAAATTTAACTCAGCGATTTGAGTTGTTGAGGAAGTCTGGTGCTGCCTTCCACAGGTTACATCATGTATTACAGCCTCTTTGATTGGGCCTTTTTGATTGTAATAAATCAAACGCCATTTTGCCTAATGATCACTTTTTTATAATTCTATATAAAAATCTAGTTTTTTACTAGAATTACATCACTTAGTCTAATGAAGTTAAGCTGAAAGCTGCACTACTATTCAAATGTTCGGTTGGAAATCAGTAAAATATTAAACATTTAAAACGGCTGCTTTATATTGCATTATATTTTAAAATACAATCTATCCCTGTGACGGTAAAGCTGATGTTTCAGTGTTCAGTGTCACATGATCCTTCAGAAATCATTCTAATATGATGATTTGCTGCTCAAGAAACAT
>NW_015537957.1:1390770-1391112 GCF_001515605.1 Sinocyclocheilus anshuiensis
AAAACAGTTGTGCTGCTTAATATTTTTGTGGAAACTGTGATACATTTATTACTCTTTGATGAATAAAGAATGAAATATGAAATAGAATTATTTGTAACACGTCTTTACTGTCACTTTTGATCAACTTAATGCGTTCTTGTGTAATTAAAGTATTAATTACAGAGCTGAAAATTTTCAGCAGTACTGTTTTACTATTTAAAAGGATTTGTTTTTTTGTTAGTTTTTTTTTTTTTATTAAAGTGCAATCCTTTTGTCTAACACTCAGAAACAACAGTAATCATTCTATATTTGTGACCCTGGACCACAAAAGCAGTCTTAAGTCGCTGGGGTATATTTGAAGCA
>NW_015537957.1:1391330-1392675 GCF_001515605.1 Sinocyclocheilus anshuiensis
ATTGACCCTTATGACTGGTTTTGTGGTCCAGGGACACATATATGTACTGGGGGGGGAAAAATCAATCCATAAACGTCTAACCCGAAGTGAAAATGTTTAATAGGTTTTAAGAAAAAGACGCTACAAAGTATCACCTCTCATACCGTCACATACCAGTAGGTCCTTGGGTTCACATTTCAAACGCTTCATTTAACACCCGATAGATTATTTCACAGCAACACACAACATCTTCTAGTACAATGTTTTATTAGGCACAAGGCGGGAGGGAGTTGCGTTTACAGTATCATTATCCCAAATGCCCTCTCTCTGAGTGTTTGCATCTATGGCCCTGGCCTGGGATCAGTTTCAGATTGCCTCCAGTTCAAACATCAACATGACATCATTTCTAAACATTCCATATTACAGCCCTGAGCTCAGTTAACACCGGATTCTGGGACGTAACGGTGTTTGTTGGCAGAACAGGTTACATTTGATTGGTGATGTCACGTTGCATTTCCCTTTTCATGAAATGATTTACTGTGGTGTATCAGTTTCCGGAGTGCGACCTGCACTGATCTCCCAGCTCTCGTCACTGTAGTAACGGGTTCACACAGTCGAAGTGGCACAGGTTCTGGCAGGACTTGAGCCAGCGCTGTATGTTAGCTGCTGCAGAGGTGGTCTGGCCGGCCCGCAGGACGCAGCAGGCACACACAATATCAGCGAGAGAGAACTCCTGACCCAGAAGCCACGGAGAACGTCCCAGAGCCGAGTTTAGGGATCTCAGCATGGCCGCCCGTTCTTTACTGCCCCCCTCGGCCAGCTGGAAAACTGCCGTGTCTATCCAGCAGTCCATCTGCGTGGCGGCGACCGGGTCCTGGGGTTCGGCACTCAAAAGACGGAAGAGAAAGCGGGCGACACTGGCCTCCCCCTCGATCGGGCACATGCTCTGCGTGTTGAACTTCATCTGCAGCTTTGACACTGAAAGGAGACAGATGACTCGGCCAGCTGGAAAACTGCCGTGTCTATCCAGCAGTCCATCTGCGTGGCGGCGACCGGGTCCTGGGGTTCGGCACTCAAAAGACGGAAGAGAAAGCGGGCGACACTGGCCTCCCCCTCGATCGGGCACATGCTCTGCGTGTTGAACTTCATCTGCAGCTTTGACACTGAAAGGAGACAGATGATACAACAATCAGCATTTCCAAATATCTGGAGGCAAATGTTAATACTCTAACTACATTCTTTATAACACTAATATAACTACAGTTCATGATTTCCTTCAGAAATCATTCTAATATACTGACTTGTTGGAAACAGTTGTGCTGCTTAATATTTTTGGGACCTGTGATACTTTTTTTTTTTTTTTCAG
>NW_015537957.1:1392743-1407551 GCF_001515605.1 Sinocyclocheilus anshuiensis
TGTCACATGATCCTTCACAAATCATTCTAATATGCTGATTTATAATCAATGTTGGAAACAGTTATGCTGCTTAATATTTTTTTTTGGAACCAGTGATATTTTTTCTGGATTCTTTGATAAATACAAAGTTAAAAAGAACAGTGTTTATTCAAAATAGAAATTGTGTAACAATATACACCACTATTCAAAAGTTTGGGGTCAGTAAATGTGTTTTTGTTTTTTTTTAAGAAATGAATACTTCTATTCAGCAAGCATGTGTTAAATGGATCAAATTGGCTTGTATTGTTAGAAAAGATTTCTATTTGGAATAAATGCTGTTCTTTGTAACTTTTCATTCATCAAAGAATCGAAGAAAAAAGTATCACAGGTTCCAAAAAAGCATTAAGCAGCACAACCGTTTCAACACTGATAATAAATCAGCATATTAGGATGATTTCTGAAGGATCATGTGACACTGAAGACTGGAGAAATGATGCTGAAAATTTAGCGCTGCATCACAGAAATAAATTATATTTTAAAGTATATCAAAACAGGAAACCAATATTAGAAATTGCAATAATTTCACAATATTACTTTTTTTGTCAAATCAATACAGCCTTGATGAGCATAAGGGACTCAAAAACATGAAAAATCTTACTGATCCCAAACTTTTGAACGGCAGTGTGTGTGTGTGTGTGTGTCTGTATATATATATATATATATATATATATATATGTGCACAATTTATCAGTGCACAAAGTAAAAGCAATTTGTGTTCGTAATTGTTTGTCAAAATGTAATAATCTGCTCTGCCTTTAAATGAATGCACTCTTCTTTTCAGCTTTATTTTTTTTTTATGTTGACTGGTAGCCAAATAGTTTTCCGAGGAGTAGTCCACCACAATCAACAGGTCTGGCAGGTATAAACACCCACCATTCACAATCAAATCTAGTGCTGCCAAAAGCACCCGTACTTCTGGACCACATTGACACTGAAATTTTAAAAATGTAACCCCACCAGTCTTCCTGCAGTACCAGCAGCACAGAGAACAGACATTTGTGCAAGCGCTCTGTGAAGTGTCCAAGGATTCTCATTTACAATGTGTCGTTTTTTTTTTAGCATTATAGCATTAGTCAGAATCTGCTTAATACCAGTCAAAGAATACTGAAAAAAAGGAATCATGTTTCAACAGAAATACGAAGCATGATAAGAAATGTGTCTTGAGCAGCAAATCAGTACATTAGAATGATTTCCGAAGGATCATGTGACACTGAAAACTGGAGTAATGATACTGAAAATTCAGCTTTGCATCACAGAAATAAATTTCAAATATAATAAAACAGATGTGATTCCAAAAAACAGTTTGCACTGTGCTCTTCTGACACTTAATACTTTATTTTGGTGGGTTAATTTATTTAATGACTTAAAATATGATCCACACTCACAAAAAAGTTTGATTTTACATTTATCACCAGCAGGAAAAAACAAACGTTTCGGCTTCATTGCGTTGAATAATTCATTTTCATAAATGAGGAATTCGATTTTGTCTGTTTTCCTTTAATGAGACATAACTGGTCGAATCAATTTTAATATTTTGTGGAATGTATCTTGAGTATTTAAAAAGTGAAGATCAGTGATTATTTCTGCGGATTTTAATCACCGTACCTTTAATCACTTTAATAACTGTCCATTGTTATGTATTTTGATATTTAATTGGGGTAGTTGATGTTGGTGATTGTGTATTTATTAACAATTTTTTTTAACTGTTTAACTTTTATAAATATGGGATCCTCTATGATTCATGTTATAGCCATAGTCATGTTTAATCATGTCTTATGTAATGTATTGGCAGATGTAAAATTGACCAGCATTTGAATGGAATGTATATGTGTGTTTAGAGACTTAACACTGGTTAATGAATGATGACATCAATATAATTAATGTTTTTTTTTTTTTTAAGTGTGTGGAGGGATTGAATTATTCAATGAACTGAACCAAAAGGTTTGCGTTTTGTTCTACTGGTGATAAATGTAAAATAAAATGCTAAAAGCAGACTATTGTGAGTGCGGATCATGGTTTCATACATTAAATATAATAAAATATAAAAAAAAGTTATTTTAAATGTAACTTAATTTACTGTATTTTTGCTCAAACAAATGCAGCCTTGGTGAGCATAATTCAAAAACACAAAGCCAAACTTCTGAAAGTTAGTTTACTTTTTTTTTTTTCAGTGTTGAAATCACACCAATTTTGGTTTCCATGTCTCCAAATGTCTGAGAGAAACCCAAGATTTCCCTACACAGTAATATGTAGGAAGTTGCCTTAGAAATGTTCCAAAAACTGGCAATTTTTAGTTAATCAGACCCCACTGCACACCAAAAACACCTTCAAATTCAGTTCCAGTCATTCTGAAGTGTTGCATTTCAAATGACACCTCCACAAAAGCTTTAAGCTACTCGTTTTGGCCTCTTTCCTAGTTGAGTCTTACACTAACATCCTCTAGAGCAGTGTTTCCCAACCGGGGTGCCGTCTGTCGAGAGCAGGGGTGCCGTGTAAAAAATCCTTTTTTAATATTTTTAAATTGCTAAAATGTTCAAAAAAGCATCTATTATATAATATCCATTTCTGATGTCGCCAATAATTAGAGATGCATGGAAATTTCGGCTGCCGAAAATGAGTTCACCGCTCAGGCTTCACTTTCACGTGGTGTGACGCTCTGCGTATTATCCGCTCTATGTGTGCGCTCCGCTCAGTCGCTCCACTCGTATACCGTTCATGCTGGTGCCGCGACTAAAAAAAGGTTGGGAAACACTGCTCTAGAGGAGCGTTAAGCAGATCAGTTTCACTCTGGTCATACAAGAGAACCACGGTTCCTTGAATGCACAAGATACAGCGGCCCTCCAGGAAAACACATTCTGATAAACCCTAGTGCTGCTCTCTTTTTACCCTCTCACCATCTTTCCATATGAGAGTGAAGCCGAGCTGAAAGCGCTGGCGGGCGTAGCTGTCTATGTGCTGCGGGCCCAGGCAGGACAGCAGCGGAGGGGGCACAGCGCTCACAGAGGAGTGCACATGCACACTGGAGAGCACCTGGTAGCGCTGGCACAGCAGAGCATGAAGAACCAGCAGGGACAGAGGAGGATGGGCAGGGTTGGCATTGATCACGATGTCTCTCAGCGCACCCAGGTCCTGGAGGACAACCAGGAACAATTCAGCAAGATTTAACCGTGAACACATCGAGCTGTTTACCAGATGAACGAGCAAACATTGAAACTTGCGACGTTGATATGGAATTCAGCTGAGGTGCGTGTGTGAACCTTAAAATAGTGTTTCTGAACAATCAGTTTTATATAGTGCTGTCAAACGATTAATCGCGATTAATCGCATCCAAAATAAAAGTTTTTGTTTACATAATATGTGTGTGTGTACTGCGTATATTTATTATTTATATATATAAATTATATATAGTTCCCTTGTGCTGGTAAGTTTTTATTATTATTAAAAAAGTTTCCATTTATAATAAATATTGTTCATAATGAATGCCACTATAATTTATGTTAGTTTTATACTTATATTTTTTTGTTTGATACTTTTATACATACTTTTCAATGCCGTTAAACTTAACAGATTTGTTGTGGAGTCAGGGGAACTAAAATACTTATAACAGTGTTTATAATGTTTGTAAAAATTATTTTATTAACCTATATTTTACATTATTTCTGAATGCAATAATCAATGTGACTTACACAATAGAGACTTATCTGTGCTTTTTTTCTATCAACAATGCAATTTTGACCCATATGCAACTTATTTTCTGGAAAATGTGGTATATTTCTGAATTCGAATATATAGAATATATATATAGAATATATCTATGTGTGTGTGTGTGTTTATACTATTATCATTAAATAAATTAACTTTGATACTGTTCAAATTTAATTCCTTCATTTTTCTCCCCGTTGCATTGAAAATAGTATACTGAATATCAATATTTTTCAGTTATTGTCTTAAAGTTAGTAATTCCAATTTAGTAACAAGGCTAGTTTTTAATTCACAGGTTTATCCATTACAACGTTATTTAAAACAAACCATTTGTTCCACAGAATTTCTAGAAGAAACAACCTCACAATCTATACCACGTCTGACATAAAATTGCTTATTTCTTGATATACGATTTTAATCATAATGCCCACGCCTAATTATGGCTGCTAAACAGAAACAGAACACAAACACTCCGTGTTAACAGCGAACTGGTTAACCGGACTAGCATGTTTATGCTGATTTAGTGTTGGCAGCAGAATGCTGAAGGAAAATACCTGAACAGGGTTGAATCATCAAGATAAATAGAAACTGTCTAATGGCTTGTGTAAGGGCTCACCTTGCCCAGTAAGGAGTCTAGATCTGCCGTTCCTCTGAACACAGACTCAGCCGGTACGCATGACAGTGTGCTGGCGTCCAGGTCTGCGTCAGGAGTGGTCACTGTCTTTGCCAGCCCGTCGACCGTTGCCTTTAGCTCATACAGTCTTCTCAGGACCTCATCCTGTCGCTCCTCCAGCGCAGGATCCACCTCCCCGTTCTGAGACCAGCAAGAGATACAGATGAGAAGAGACCGCTTGCATGCAATCTGCATGGATACCTTCAAATGTTCACTACAAAACAGCATTTGGTTGCATTAAACTAACTATAACTAAGTGCAAGTGGACCCTGCTATAAATAATAGGAATATCAATTCACCATATCATCATCATCCTTTCTAATATGATCCATCTCCTTCCTAAGTATCTCAGGGAGTCGTTGTTGTTCGTTGCTGGTAAACTGCAGTGTACTAAACTGAAAGTGAGATTCCAGGAAATCCAACATCTCACTGGAGGACCAACCTCTCATTCCAGATCACTGCAGCTTGTCAATCATCAAAGCCGACATGCATACGCCTATTGCATCAGACAAACTTGCTTCGGCCTTAGCGACTGTGTATTTTGCGCATCTTTATGATTTTATGCTCATATGTGTGGTTTGAATGGTGAACTGATGTGCTTCCGATTACCTGAAGCGCGTGCTCTCCGCAGTTCATTCCCTGCGCGTGGGTATTTGGTAACTTGTACATGCACGTTGGCAAATCAATCTTTATGTCACCGGGACTGACGGGCTTTACCTTGTACATGGGCATGATGTCGGGTGACAAACGCACTCCAGTGCCAAAATAAAAGCACGCAACCCAGATATGTTAGTTTTTGACGGGATTTGTCGATTTCTCGACAGTCCCTCTAGCAGCCGGCTAACAGCAGCTGAGTGGAGAAGAGGCCGTCATGCGTCATTTCCGGTGAGAATCGAAGCACTCGGGTCGCGCACAGTGCCGCCAGAGGATGGAATCTTATATTTTATTATTATTATTATGGGTCACCATACTTGGCCACATGTCACTTGTCACTTCACTATTTATTTCTGTGGTAACAAACACACTTTTCTCCAGCAAATCAATTTTCCGTTCAATAAGGAGTCCCAATGAGACAAAACATAAGGTACAGTAACAATTTCGCTTTGGAAAAGAGTACGGATAGCTCTATTATTATTTTTGGGATTTAATCTGTTTGGAGTTTATGAGCATTTTTAGGATTGCTTACAATTCAAAGATATAAGAGGCCTTTGAAGACCTGATTTAGCGAATTCATTATGAAAATATAAAGGATGAAATAATGCATTTACTCTACGCACTTTATCCAATACTTTTATATTATATTATATTATATTATATTATATTTGGAAAATATAACTGTTTTGTGTGTTTATTGGCTATGCATTTATAGGCCTATAAAATGGAATTATGTAAATAAGATTATGGATTTATCACAGTATATTGGGGTTAACATTAAATATATTCAGCATTCATGGTCACACTTTATATGACAGTGTTCTTGTTACTGTGTAGTAACATGTACTAACTATGCCAATGAACTAGTAGGCTAATATTTAAATATTTTGCGAAGCTGCTTGTAATTACACACTTGTACATATTTATATGTAAAATATAAAATATAAAATATCTATCTATCTGTCTGTCTGTCTGTCTGTCTGTCTCTATCTGTCTGTTTGTCTGTCTGTCTGTCTCTCTGTCTATCTATCTATCTATCTGTCTATCTGTCTGTCTCTCTATCTGTCTATCTATCTGTCTGTCTGTTCTATCTATCTATCTATCTATCTATCTATCTATCCAAACTTCGCTTTTGTACACTCTATCTTTCCACTTTGCAGTTTAGTGCTCATGTCCAGCAGAGGGCAGCACGCTACAACATATGGCTGGGGAAATTCAGTCAAACACTTTTGGTTCAGTGCAACATTGACTTCAGTGGCTGGATTCTGACACGTGTTTGATCTATATAGCACACTTCTAAACACACTTCCTTTATATTATATATACCCCTTCGTACTTGGTGCACTTTACAGTTTTCAGTTTTATATCAAATACAACCAAATGAAAACAAGGAGCACACCTTATAAATAAGCCATATTTTTTATCTTTTTTTTTTTTTATCATTTCAGGCGTGGGAAAGAAATTTAATATGACAATAATTTCATATGACATTTTTATTTATTGACTATAAAATGTTTAGTTGGTAAGTTGTGAGTGATTTCTGAAAATCTTTATCCAGTAATCACAAACAACAACTGTCTGTGATTTACAGTCATAAACAGGAATAGTGTGCCTGGGATGTGTTCAGTCATGTGTAGGACTAATTCCCTTAGCATGCAACCTGCTGTGCATGTTATTGTGCAGTAAATCTGTGTGTGTGTGTGTGTTGTCTCGGCACTCATCAGCTCTGGGACAGTGGCTGTGTTCTGTCAGCACACCTGTGATCTGTTCTGCCACCCAAAGCCCTGCGTTTGCTCATTTACTGCTGAGCCGCTGATCTGCCCCGCTGTGTGCACGCCGCGTGTGATAAGAGGAACTGTGTTTACGTGTTTGTGAGTTGTTGAGGTTAACCTCAGCAGGGTCAGGACATAGTAAACCTACAGATGTGTTTTAAAACATTTCAAGTGTTTAAAAGGACTCATACTATTTATATACACAATGTGCTTAAGCAACATACAGACTTGGCCATCCAGCCTCAGTAAAACAGTACAGATATTTACATTTTCTAATGAAAACCTGCCACCAAAATGCTAATGTGTGGTTGATGCTATTGCTAATGTGTGAGTGGTTGCCAGGGTGTTGCTATATGATTGCTAAGGAGTGTTTGTTAGGGTGTCATTAAGGTGTTCTGTGTGGTTTTGAGTAGCCTACTATATAAGTGTTGCTTTTTTACTATATGTTTGAGTGCTTTTAAGTTACTTTGTGGTTTGTAGGGTAATCCCAAGTGGTTGCTAATAAAAGTGGTTGTTGTATGCTTTGCTAAGGTGTTCTCACAGTTTTTTGCTAGGTGGTTGCTAGGGTAGTTGCAACAGCAATGCTAACCCTGGGGGGATCAAGAGTACTTATGGAAATAATATACTTAAAAATAGGCCTATATATATATACTTAAGTGTGAACTGAATGTAATGTTTTCAGACAATTAATTGCATGATATTTGCAATTAACTGAAATGTATTGTATATTAATTGCAATTAGCTGAACTTTAGAGTGGTTTATTGACCCACTTAAGTGGGACGTAAGTCCATCATTGTATGTAAATTCATACTTATTTCTATTGTCTTTAAAATATGGACTGCTGAATGTACTAACAATCATTTATGGTAAACTAAAACATACTAGAATGCAATTTCTATTGAAGCTTACTGATTATGATGAAGCTGCAATTTAGTATAGTTAAAATATATTAAATTTAAATGTAATATCGAATAACACATATTATAATATTATATAAAATTATAATCAAGTACTTCACATATGCTTTAGTATATAGTCAACACATCAAAATAAGTGTCCATCTTTACAGCATGACAAAAAATGCACTTTAATTATATTGTATTATGTTGTTATTTATATTGTATAATATAATATGTACCATAAAGTACAATCTTTAACTTGACATTATTACAAAGAGCACACTTTAAAAGTGTATAATGAAACTTAGCCATGAAAGTGTCTGTCTTTAAGTTCACTTAAGTGGCCTTTTATTTCATGAATATTATATTAAAGTATAGTTTTATACTTTCAAACCTGAACTAGTACACTACACTATAAAGTGCTCATTCAGTACAATTAATAGCACAGCTCTCTTGAACAAGCTGTACAATTTGAGGGATTATTCGTTTTGCAAACACATTAGCAATAATAAACTTCAAATGCTGACTGAGCAGATAAAAACACTCCATTTCCCATGTTCCCCGTCTGTTCAAGGGGAAACACTGGAGCATCTCAAACACCACCATCTCACAGTCAGTAGAAAGGAGGCGGATGGAGTGAAAGAGGGAGACATTTAATTAAAATGCACAATTGAGTTCGGTGTCCCGACAGCTTGTTACGCTTTAATAATTCACTGTTCGCTGAGGTCCTGGAGATGTGACGGCTATGTTGTGTAGAAAGAACCCTGTTAGGTAATGAGAAGATCTGGTAGCCGTAGAGTCGAAATTGAACCCAACAGTGACTCCTGCAATCATGTAGAAAATGGAGCAGAGATGGGAAACGGAGCTCAGCGAGGTTCTGTGACTGGTTTGTGTCTGGGTTTGAGCTCCAGCAGCTAGCGGAGCATCTCTGATAAACACAACTACTCCTAGAGTGGCGACTGATCACGTGTATCAAGTTAATGCAAAGTTTAGCAGTTTAAGAGTGTGGCATTTAATATTGACCAGTACTGAAAGGACGATTTAGTCACAGTCTCCTGGCCTACACTAAATCTTCATGGCACATGTAATCTGTGTAGTGTGCATTCAGATGACTATAATGCCAACACAAGGTTTTTTATTATCAAATGAAGTATCCCTCAACATTTGAATGGTCTTTTATTGTCAAATGAAGCATTCCTCAACATTTGAATGCCTTAAGAACATGAATGGGTGACCTGGGACTGCCACAACCAAGAGGTCAAGCAAGAGGAAGTTCAGATGGCAAAAAAGAGAAAGACTTATTTAGTTGTTTGTACAAGTGCAAACGAAGAATGAAACCATCTTTGGTCATTACTATAGCAGTGAACATGCTGACACATTGACTACAATTAACAGATAGGATTTCCTCACTTGCAAAATGTCTTTGAGGACAGTCAAAAAATCAGAAAAACAAATAAATTCCATGTGAAATGTGAATTAAATTAAGAGGATAAATGAACCAATCAAACCCTTGTGAAAAATACCCATGCTTAAAAATGCTGTAGTGCACTTCACATTCTTCATTATGAAATTACATATAAAGATGCACTCAAGTCTACTTAAGTGGGTCAGACAGCACTCTAAAGTTCATCTAATTGCATTTATTATACATTTAAACTATATAATACATTTTAATTTAATGATGAATAACATGCAGTTAAGTGTTCAAAAACATTACATTCAGTTCACACTTAAGTGTATTCTTTTAAAGTATATTATTTATGTACATTTTAAGCTTCTTTTTCACAAAGGAAACCCTAAACACAAGACTGACAAAACCTCATGGCTCAAATGCTTGACGTGTTTTTGAAAACCCTTACGGCTCCTCAGACAATAGGTCACTTTGCATGTATTTGCTTTTGCAAAGGTGGGTAAATCCAAGCAAAAGTATTGCACTGATGATCTGCAGTTGATCTAACCCTATAATATCGAGACGTCATTTTGAAATAATTGGATATCTGCATTTCTATGACGCAAAGATCAATGTGTAAAGCCAAAACCCTTGACCTGTATGCATTCCTGTTACACACACTCAAAAATAAAGGTTCTTTATTGGCATTGATGGTTTCATGAAGAATCTTTAACATCCATGGAACTTTTACATTCCACAAAAGATCCTTTATAGTGGATGATTGTTCTTTAGATTACTAACAGTTTCTTCACACTAAGCAAAAAAAAAAAAGAAAAAAAAAAAGAACATTTTAAACCAATAATCATTTTGTCATGGAAGAAAAGCTTTTTGCCAGCTTTTTACCTGAAACTTCTCCTTGCAGGTTCCCACATTGACATCAGTCCCCCAGATCACCAGTCACCTGACAGTCTTGAGGTCCTCATAGATGTGACCATCTGCTTGGACAATCGGTGAAGAGAGAGAGAGAGTGTAGCCGTAAGCTCGTCAGCTCAACACCTGTACGGCCTTTGGCTCAAGTTTTCCAAGAACCCCCTGAACCTATGCAGCTGGGAAGTACCAGGATTTCCCCTGCTGAACGTGACCGTCACATGAGGGAGCGACGCTGCCTTTATTGTTGCCTATCGGGGCACTTTCGAGCTGCCTGTCCTGAGCTTTCGGGAAAAGCCCCATCCCGTGCAGACAGGGCAGGTCTGTGACAGGAGCTACCCTAACTGCTCCCCTCACCAATTCAGGATTATTTCTTCCAGTTACACTCTCCTGGTACTATCATAACTACTCCTTGCAGGCCTGGGTGGATTCTGGTGTGGCTGGAAATTTCATGGATTTTTCCCTGGCTAAGTAACTCTGTATTCCCTGTGAATACCTTCCCTTTCCCCTGGCTGTTACTGCTCTGGTTGGACGACCTTTGGGCCAGGGAGAGATAATGCATCAAACATCCCCTCTACAACTTTCCATTTTTCAACACCAAGAGGAAATAGTTTTCCATCTCATTCAGTCTCCCAACTTCCCTGTAGTCCTTGGTCACCCCTGGCTTCTGCAGCATAATCCCCATATTGACTGGTCCACCAACACAGTCCTAGAATGGGGTCCCACCTGTCATGCCACCTGTATTTTTTCGAGTTCCCCTGACACCACTCCCAAGTCCCAAGAACTCCCTGATCTCTCTCGAGTTCCCCCTGTGTATCACAATCTCCAGGAGGTCTTTAGTAAAAGTAGGGCCACCACATTACCCCCCCCACCATCCCTACAATTGTGCAATTGACCTGCTCCCAGGCACTACACCCCCTAGAGGCCGTATCTTCTCTCTTTCCCTTCCTGAGCGGGCCGCCATGGACAGCTACATAAAGGAATCCCTTGCGGCAGGATTCATCCAGGCTTCCACCTCTCCCGCAGGTGCAGGATTTTTTTTTCAAAAAAGATGGTGGTCTTAGCCCGTGTATTGATTACAGAGGCCTCAATAAGATCACTGTCCAGAACGGTTATCCATTACCTCTCATGGCCACTGCATTTGAATTGCTTCAAGGAGCCTCAATCTTCACAAAACTCGACCTGTGCAACGCATACCACTTAGTGCGTATAAGGCAAGGAGACAAATGGAAAACACCACCACAGGGCATTATGAATACCAAGTTATGCCCTCCGGCCTCACAAATTCCCCCGCTGTGTTTCAGGCATTGATCAATGACGTCCTTCGGGACATGCTCAACAAATTTGTTTTTGTTTACTAGGATGATATTCTGATCTTCTCAGGGTCCTTGCACGAGCATATTGGGCATGTTCAGAAGGTTCTCAGTCGCCTCCTGGATAATCACTTGTTCATCAAACCCGAGAAGTGTGAATTTCATGTGTCCACAGTGCAGTTCCTAGGATTCGTCATCAGCCCGGGCAACATTCAAATGGATCCTAAGAAAGTCCAGGCCGTTACTGATTGGCCCACCCCCACCTCAGTGAAGGACATTCAGTGGTTCCTAGGATTTGCTCATTTTTATCGCAAGTTTGTGCGAAACTTAAGTGCTGTAGCAGCTCCTCTTACATCTCTCACTAAGGGTAAAAGTTCCAAATTCATTTGGAGTACTGAGGCCGAGGATGCATTCCAAGACCTCAAACACTGTTTCACCTCTGCCCCCATTCTGACTCTCCCTGACCCAGAAAGGCCTTTTGTGATCGAGGTGGATGCCTCAAATATGGGGGTGGGAGCTATTCTCTCTCAGCGAGCAGATGACAATAAGCTGCACCCCTGTGATTTCCTGTCACACTGTCTAACACCCACTGAGAGAAACTATGATGTGGGAGACCGGGAACCGCTGGCCGTCAAGCTAGCACTTGAGGAATGGAGGCATTGGCTTGAGGGAGCTCAACACCCATTTTTAGTCCTCACTGATCACAAGAATTTGGAGTATATCCAACAGGCTAAACGTCGTCATCCTCGCCAAGCTCGGTGGTCTCTGTTTTTCAACCGGTTTCAGTTTACTCTGTCCTACCGCCAAAGGTAGATTGACGATTCAGTGGGGTCCATCATCCCAAGCTCTAAGGTTGTGGCTCCAGTCAGGTGGGAGATTGAAACCACAGTAAGAAGGGCCCAAGCTCAAGAACATGACCCTGGGGGGCTAGGGGGCCCTGTTAACTGTTTGTTTGTCCCCAGCTCTGTCCGTTCTCAGGTCCTCCAATGGGCTCCTGCCTTACCTGCCATCCTGGCTCTGCATGGATCCTTGAGTTCCTACTAAGAAAGTTTTGGTGGCCTACTATCAAGAAGGATGTCCAGGCATTTGTGGCTGCATGCCCAGCATGTAACCAAGGAAAGGTGCCTCATCAATCAACTCAAGGATTGCTCCATCCACTCTCCATCCCTCAATGTCCCTAGTCTCAATGGACTTTGTTACTGGCCTCCCGTCGTCCCAAGGTAAAACCACCATCCTTGTTATAGATGACAGATTCTCAAAGGCATGCAGATTTATCCCCTTGCCTAAGCTACCCTCTGCCAAAGAGACTGCTGAGATCGTTATTAACCATGTGTTCAGAGTCTTTGGAATTCCACGGGACATTGTCATGGATAGAGGTCCGCAGTTCTCCTCTCGTTTCTGGCGTGCCTTCTGCCAACTGCTAGGGACGATGCCAAGTTTGTCTTCTGCCTACCACCCGGAGTCCAACGGCCAAACTGAAAGATTGAACTAGGACCTTGAGACAACTCTGAGGTGTATGGCTGCGAGTAATCCTAGCACCTGGGCATCCTTCATCATGTGGGCTGCGTAAGCTCATAACACTCTGTGGTCATCTGCCACTGGGATGTCTCTGCCAGTTTGGATTCATTCCCCCACTATTTCCAGATCAAGAGGAGGAAGTTGGGGTTCCTTCTGCACGATTCTTTGTTCGGCGCTGCCACCTTACCTGGAGGAAGGCTCAGCACAAACTTCTTCAGGTGTCTCAGAAGTATCAGTGCCAGGCCAATCGTCATCGCTGACCTGCACCTACCTTGCGCCCTGGCCAACGGGTGTGGCTTTCGACAAAGAGTCGCGCAAACTGGTCCAATGCTACATTGGCCCATTCCGTATTGCAAGGAAAGTAATCTCAGTTACTTACCGTCTATACATGCCCAGGTCTCTAAGAATTCATCCCACTTTCCATGTATCTTTGTTAAAGCCTGTTGTATCTTCTCCTTTTGTCCCTGCAATAAAACCTCCCCCTCCGCCTCGAATTATTGGAGGCCAGCCAGCGTACACGGTCCATCGGATACTGGACTCTCGACGAGTACGCAGGTCTCTTCAGTATCTGGTGGACTGGGAAGGCTACGGTCCAGAGGAGCGATCCTGGGTTCCTTATTGGGACATCCTGGACCTGGAATTAATCAGAGAGTTTCATGCCAGTTGCCCTGATCGTCCTGGAAGGAACGTCAGGAGCCGTTCCTAGAGGGGGGGGGTCCTGTTAGGTTTATGGACTAGTTTTGGCCATTAGAGGCCCTCATTGTGTTTCATTTTAGTTTCGTGCCATTGCATCATGTGTTATTGTTCTCACCTGTGCCTCATTTCCTGTGAGTCTATTTAAGTTGCTCTGTTCCTCTGTTTTTTGCTCAGTGTTTGTTATGTTGAGACCAATCTCTCCAGTCTTCTGGTAAATCCTTCTTGTGATTTTTCTCTGGATTTATTTGCTCTGTTTGATTATCTGTCTTTTGCATCTTGATGTCCTTATTTTTTTCCCCTTGGAAGTTTTTGGTTTTTTGATTTACCCTTTTGGGAAACACCATTTGCCCTTTGATGTTTCTAGACATTCTTTTGGATTTATTTTGTACTGACTCCTTGGAACTATTTGGAGTTTCTGTTTAGAATTACTTTATCATTTTTGCATTGACTCCTTGGAACATTTGGAGATTCTGTTTGGAATTACTTTATCATTTTTTTTTGCATTGACTTCTTGGAACAATTTGGAACTTCTGTTATGGAACCACTTTCTGAACTAATTAAAATGAGACATTAAGTTTATTCCCTGACTGAGCTCTCATTTCTGCAATTGGGTTCTCTACCTTCTCCTACATTTAGCCCTCACAGCCTTGTTCTAACCTTGGTCCTTACACTTTTAAGAACTGTTCACTGTAAGGTTCTTTGGGGAACCTTCAAAAACCTTCTTTTGGAACCTTTGTTTTTAAAAGTGTAGTAACTTTTAAGCTTATACTGTAATTGTGTTGTATTTCAAGGAAGTATTTTTGGTTACACTTTATTTTAAGGTGTCCTTGTTACAGTGTAATTATACATTTAGGTACTGATTAATATTAATTAACTACATGTACTTACTATATGGTTAGGGTTAGGATTAGGGTTTGGTTTAGGGTTACTTGCATGTAATTATGCATAATTTATTGTTATTATAATAGTAAGTACATGTGACATATGTAACAAGGACACCTTAAAATAAACTGTTAACACATTTTTATTAGTGCTGTCAAAAGATTAATCGTGATTAATCGCATTCAAAATAAAAGTTTTTGTTTACATAATATATGTGTGTGTACTGTGTATATTTATTATATATATATAAATACACACATATAGTATATATTTTGAAAATATTACATGTATTTACATGTATATATTTATATTCATATAATTTATATTATATATAAATATACT
>NW_015537957.1:1407592-1419864 GCF_001515605.1 Sinocyclocheilus anshuiensis
ATTAATCATGATTGGCAGCACTATGAAAGCACAGGAACCAACACTCTTTATTTAGACAATGACAATAAAATGAACAGAAAGCTAAATAGTTTTTTTTTTTTACCTTTAAAAGCTTTTTTGGCCCACTTAAGTAGGACTTAGGTAATTTTTTATATGTTTTTTTTATATTTACTACTGTTGTCTTTGAAATATGGCTAAAGTGTACTGCTAAATGTACTGACAAGCATTTATGATTAACTAAAATATACTTTAATGTAATTTCTATTAAAACTTGTATGTCATGTATATAATATAATTTGTAATTACACATTTGTGTGTAATTACAACACAAGTTGCAATCAGAACATGTGCTTTAATTAAAATAATTAAATTAAATTAAAAACTTTTAATTTGACATTATTACAAAGTGCACTTTTTAAAACTGCACTTAAGTGTGTTTAGAAAACAGTCATGAAAGTGTCTCTCTTTAAGTTCACTTAAGTTTTATTTCGTTAATATTTTAACTACAAGGACAGATTTTAAAAATACTTTTCAGATCTAAAGTACACTACAAGTGCACATTTAACACAATTAAGCACACTTCTTTTTTCACAAGGGTAGCTTATATGAGGAAGTTTAATAATCTTTTGAATTACTATACAGATTTCTGTAATGTTATTAAACTTGACTGAATGTTTTATGGTGACACAAACCAACTCTTACCACAAAACATCACAGAATTCATCAAAACCAGTACTTACTAATGACCGTGCTGTTGTTTTCCCACTAAAAATGAGGTCACTTCCTAGAGAATGAAGGAACTGTCTTTTGATACTCGAAAAGGGATTTTACAAAAGAAAATTATCAAAACTTTATTAAAACAATACATGTTTTGTTTGAAACATTTAAAGAAAGGTCAAAATAAACTATTAAATTGCCAGTTTTTCATCTTCATGTTTCATGTTGGCAACATCAGCTCAAGCCAAAGTAGTAAAATTTTTTGTGCTTACTTATATCATGATGTTATTATAAAAGTCTTCTGATTTCCATATTTTGAATGAAGACACACATAATGTCCTGCATCAGAGGACTGACTCGTATCAGAGCTGATGACATTCTCAACCTTGGCTGAGATTTCTCATAATGCATAAGTGTCAGCATGTAACCCTACGCAGACATTAAACAATAGCAGCTGACTCGCTGGCCAGAAGCCCACGCTGCATAATGCATGATCCGCCGGCATGCAGAATCCACCCAACCTTTATCTTCCACAACACTTAAAACTTTCATGACGCTCATGCTTTTTCAGGACTCGGGCGAGCCCAAATCGAATCAGATCTGAATAATAACATGGCCTGCAGCAGGTAATCCCCTTTATCTGAATCTGTAATTATTGTTTCTCATCCTTCAAACACCATCTAGCTGAAACAAACACCCTGGGGCTGTGAAATCGCCGCTAACGGTGTGTTATCACGGAGGATGAGGTGCCCATTAAAGATTCAGAGACCTTTAATACGTAAGACGACCCTGACACTCCTTCCTTGCTATGAGTTTTTGGTGACAATGAAGCGAGGTGCATCAATTATTGACCAGCTGAGAGACAGCAGGCACAAGACGCTGGAACCAGCGTGTCTATCTACGGCCGTCACCCCACCAGACCAGTTAATTGTCACGGCAGGACAAAAGAAATTTGGCCAGGATTACTTATTTACATCATTCTTTTCCTGCCATGATTAGACATGCTCATCAAAACTTGCTGGGAAGCCCTGGTCGAGTTTCAGATGATAATCCCACCCAGGGTACACTGCCAACTCAAATCCAGGGAATCCGATCTCACCTCTTTCTTGAGGTTTCTTCATGGCCCCATGCATCACTGAGATGTCAAGTGCTCAGGCCACATCTATTGATAAAATGCATTTGATACTGTTTACCGCATGCTTAAGTTAATTACATGGGATTATCATTAAATGTGCATTATAGTCACACTGAACTGAGGTGACATTGGTGCAGTGGTTAATATGCATTAGACTGAGCAAGAATGGAGGAGAAAAGCTGCATGACTGTTTAAAATGTGAACTTGACATTTATTCATACCGTATACCTTAATAACGGTAGCCGGCATTTTTAATTTACAATGAAAATGAGATGATAAGTGACACATTTATAGTGCAGTATATCACGAGAATACCAAAAACTGTAGTGTTTTGTATAAAATAGTGTTTAAAATAGATGATATTTGAATAAATGTGCTAGGGGTGCCAAAATTATATTGGAAGACAAATCTCGACAACTATCTGTGAAGATTTCTGTCATGATTCTTTTTAAGCCTTGTATTATGTTGCGGGTGAAATTTGAGATGTCTGAAATACTGGTAAAATATGATTTTCTTCTTATTTTGTGACTTTTTTCTCATTTAGGACCTTGAAGATGCATGCCAAGTTTGGATACTCTGATTTGTGTGTGTGAATGTGCGTGCAAAATGTTTATTATGATTATGACTTTCGCGGGTCAATTTGACCCACATATTTTATACTTAGAGGCAGCTGCACAGAACCAAAAATCAATAATAAAATAATAATAATTCTGGTATGACATTTTCTCACCTACCCTCTAAGGGTACGTTCACATGACAATCATGTACTGAAAATGGAAATGTTTTTCCTTTGTGTTTTTGAAAAGTTTCGCATACATCTGCAGTTCTCTGTAAGGCCAGTAGATGGCGATGTCACTTTGTAAAGAAACACTACATACCTGTGCACATACTTATAGACTGAACACGTAATACGTACACACATGACGTCACCATTTTCACAAATTCGTGTTTTAAAAGTTTACACAGAGACGAAAATGGTATTTTCGAAAACGTGCACTTTGAAACCCTTTTTCAAAAGTTTGTGTTTTAAGGCCCACACAATGCCGTTGTCGTGTAAATAAACGGCCAAAACACATTAAAAATGTTATGTTTATAGTTGAAAATGGTGTAGTGTAAACCGCCCCCTAAGGGTATTTACATTAACGCATTTGGCAGATGCTTTTATCAGAAGAACTTTACACTGCTGATGGCACACATTTTTACAAGTTCATGCATGTTAAAGGAACGGTATGTTTTGTCTATTTTTGCTACTTTGAAGCCCCCAGCAGTTAAAGGCAGGGTAGGTGATTTGGTTCAAAAACATTATTTGGGATGCTGTTGAAAGTCTCTTGTGGTGTAGGACCATAAAATTTTCATCCAATCATATTTCTCGGTCCAATAGTCCCCACTACGAATGGCTGTCCTACCTTCCTGTCAACATACCTCCATGCACACTGTTCGCACAGACATGATACGTCATCAGTGCTTTCATTACACTACTGCAGACCGAGTGAGAATGAAAGGCGTTATTATTGTGATATAATGCGCTTTGTACTGTAATGTTTTCTCAGCGGTGAATGAGACATGAGGTAATCTGATAGCGCTCCATTCAATCCTCTACCAACACCGTCTCTCATCGTGTCTCTGGTTAGCCTCATGTGTTTTGCAGGAGGCCTGGCTTTGGAGAGTGATTTTGCAGGAAGGGTGGGATCTTATGCTTTCAAAGCTAGCTTGCTATTGCTAGCCTCTCTGAAATCGTATCTTTAAGTGAGTGGAATTCACTGGTGTAAGTATATCACTGTCACAATTACAGTGGATAGCTATACCAAGGTTAGCAAAAAAAACATAATGCTCCAGTATGCAAGAAGGAGATCAGAGGCTGATTTTTTGAATGGATGTCAATGGAAGAGAGGCTTCACTATGCTGAATAAACTGCTTTTGTGGGAAAACAGCTTATCATTTAATGAATCGACAGCATATCAGCTAATCTTCAAAATACTTGCCGTTAAACATTCATTTTAAATTGTACTGTTTTTAGCGTTTACACCAAAAAAGGAAAATTTTGTGACAAGAAGGATTCAGTTTTTCTATGTTATCAGTAAAGAGCGATAGACTCGCACAACTTTAAGAAAAATTCAAAATTCAATAATGTGATTGGTTGTCAAGGCACATATGTGCTGCGTTTGATAAGGTTCACACCGACACAGCGAGTCACATCAACTTATCGTATCTTTTTACTTAACCTCTCTGTTTCAGACCCCAGTAAACGAACACATACATTGATCAGGCATGACAGAATGCTTTCAGCACAATCAAACTCGATGCATCACTGAACACTAACTCAATGCATTATCAAACAACACTTGTGTGAGAACACAACAATATGCTATTTGGCCATTTGTTGCTGCCAAAAAGCAATATGCCCCTTTCACGGATTTTCATGTTATAATACTAAGTTTATAATACTATGTTATAATACTGTTAATGTTAAGTTTTAAATATCATATGTTCTCTTGTTTAATTTTTTTGTCATGTGTGAGAACTGTTAATGTAAAGGTTTAACTGTTTTTACCTGTATTTTTATTTTGTGTGTGTGTGTGTGTGTGTGTGTGTGTGTGTGTGTGTGTGTGTGTGTGTGTCTGGTATGACATTTTCTCACCTACCCTCTAAGGGTACGTTCACATGACAATCATGTACTGAAAATGGAAATGTTTTTCCTTTGTGTTTTTGAAAAGTTTCGCATACATCTGCAGTTCTCTGTAAGGCCAGTAGATGGCGATGTCACTTTGTAAAGAAACACTACATACCTGTGCACATACTTATAGACTGAACACGTAATACGTACACACATGACGTCACCATTTTCACAAATTCGTGTTTTAAAAGTTTACACAGAGACGAAAATGGTATTTTCGAAAACGTGCACTTTGAAACCCTTTTTCAAAAGTTTGTGTTTTAAGGCCCACACAATGCCGTTGTCGTGTAAATAAACGGCCAAAACACATTAAAAATGTTATGTTTATAGTTGAAAATGGTGTAGTGTAAACCGCCCCCTAAGGGTATTTACATTAACGCATTTGGCAGATGCTTTTATCAGAAGAACTTTACACTGCTGATGGCACACATTTTTACAAGTTCATGCATGTTAAAGGAACGGTATGTTTTGTCTATTTTTGCTACTTTGAAGCCCCCAGCAGTTAAAGGCAGGGTAGGTGATTTGGTTCAAAAACATTATTTGGGATGCTGTTGAAAGTCTCTTGTGGTGTAGGACCATAAAATTTTCATCCAATCATATTTCTCGGTCCAATAGTCCCCACTACGAATGGCTGTCCTACCTTCCTGTCAACATACCTCCATGCACACTGTTCGCACAGACATGATACGTCATCAGTGCTTTCATTACACTACTGCAGACCGAGTGAGAATGAAAGGCGTTATTATTGTGATATAATGCGCTTTGTACTGTAATGTTTTCTCAGCGGTGAATGAGACATGAGGTAATCTGATAGCGCTCCATTCAATCCTCTACCAACACCGTCTCTCATCGTGTCTCTGGTTAGCCTCATGTGTTTTGCAGGAGGCGTGACTTTGGAGAGTGATTTTGCAGGAAGGGTGGGATCTTATGCTTTCAAAGCTAGCTTGCTATTGCTAGCCTCTCTGAAATCGTATCTTTAAGTGAGTGGAATTCACTGGTGTAAGTATATCACTGTCACAATTACAGTGGATAGCTATACCAAGGTTAGCAAAAAAAACATAATGCTCCAGTATGCAAGAAGGAGATCAGAGGCTGATTTTTTGAATGGATGTCAATGGAAGAGAGGCTTCACTATGCTGAATAAACTGCTTTTGTGGGAAAACAGCTTATCATTTAATGAATCGACAGCATATCAGCTAATCTTCAAAATATTTGCTGTTAAACATTCATTTTAAATTGTACTGTTTTTAGCGTTTACACCAAAAAAGGAAAATTTTGTGACAAGAAGGATTCAGTTTTTCTATGTTATCAGTAAAGAGCGATAGACTCGCACAACTTTAAGAAAAATTCAAAATTCAATAATGTGATTGGTTGTCAAGGCACATATGTGCTGCGTTTGATAAGGTTCACACCGACACAGCGAGTCACATCAACTTATCGTATCTTTTTACTTAACCTCTCTGTTTCAGACCCCAGTAAACGAACACATACATTGGTCAGGCATGACAGAATGCTTTCAGCACAATCAAACTCGATGCATCACTGAACACTAACTCAATGCATTATCAAACAACACTTGTGTGAGAACACAACAATATGCTATTTGGCCATTTGTTGCTGCCAAAAAGCAATATGCCCCTTTCACGGATTTTCATGTTATAATACTAAGTTTATAATACTATGTTATAATACTGTTAATGTTAAGTTTTAAATATCATATGTTCTCTTGTTTAATTTTTTTGTCATGTGTGAGAACTGTTAATGTAAAGGTTTAACTGTTTTTACCTGTATTTTTATTTTGTGTGTGTGTGTGTGTGTGTGTGTGTGTGTGTGTGTTTTTGCTGAACTATTCTGAATCCAAAGGGTCAAATTGACCCACACCATAAAAATCCTACAAAGAATTTGAAGGTAATTTGCACATAAAAAAGCAGACTACCTCTATCTACTAAATCTATAGGTGCCTCTCATTTTGCATAGTTCTGCACTATTATATGTCATTTTATAGTATATGTTTAGCAAGTGAGGTAATCAAACTGTAAAAGTAAGACAAAGTAAGACAGTTCATTACGAGTATAACTGTTTAGCGTGCTGGCTAAAAATGCTAAAATTAGCAACAACACATTCAGTAATTTGTGAAAACCATAAAAATGGCTTTTTGCCTTGATTGTGTTTTTTCTTCTGTTTCTCCCTCTGCAGCTTGAGACTGTACAGTAGTCCTAATAATACTGCACTGTCACAGCTGTCCCGCTCACCCGCCCTTGTCACATGATCCCACTCTACTGCCCAAAGACTCATCCTGGACCCGACGTCTCCGATTTCCTTCCTGTTTACAAGTCATGCTTTCTGACCATTTAGGGGTCATGATCTATTGTATCCCTGAATAGTGGTATCTATGACTTTCCCAGCCCTATATATCCCAGCAGTGCCACATGCACCTCATTTACAACTCAAAAGCCGCTGAAAGTTGTTTTTTATTCTCTCTCCATTTATTTATTTATTTTCATAATCATGTCAGGCATTTCTTTGACAACAGATCAGTCAACAATCAGTCCTTGCTTAATTAAAAAAATAAAATAATAATTTATCCAAATTTGTTTTAATTCATCAGAATTGGCTTATTCAATTAACGATAACTAATAAACACGTATAAAGTGTATTTCATTTTGAACTTTTACATTAAAGGGGTCATATGATGCTGCTAAAAAGAACATTATTTTGTGTATTTGGTGTAATGAAATGTGTTTATGCGGTTTAAGGTTCAAAAAACACATTATTTTCCACATATATACAAAAACATATTTATAATGTACATATATAAAAGGTATGAAAATTTAAAAATGGCCTTTGTTTATGCTATCATGGAGGAAGATGACAAGAGGGATGTGGAAAGTTACTGAACTGTCCCTTTAAACTGCACTGGAACAACTGATGTACATTTTCATTAAATCTCCTGAGATATCCCACATCTTAGTGGTATAAGGTGCATGATATTGAGATTCACAATGCAATGTTATTAATGATGTTGTCTCTCACCACAATATTTAATATTAGAAACAACTTATTGTCTTTAATCAGTTATGTTGTTAGAAAATAAATCAATAGAAAAACAGATAATGTCCTGGCGGAAAACTACCAGCACTATTTTCCATTTCCTTCAACACGAAAACACAATTCCTTCATATTAACATGGTACATTGGGCCATAGGTTTACAGTACAAAATATTGACAATTTACCAAATAGTTCTTATACAGTAAAACACTATCCTCTGCATTTTACTGTGAAATCTCTGGAGACAATGTCATTTTCTTTCTTAAACACCACTTGAGTTGAGTTAAGACAAAAACGACCAAGCGTACAGCTAAATTTAGTACGGTATTTTAATGTAAGAAACTTCCGTTACTGTAACTGTTACAATCCTGGCAATATTTTACAGTGCACGTGAAGCAGAATTGCACTCATACACAGGCTGCTAATGTCAGGGTGTGGTGTCTAGTGGTCAACATGCTCGCTCTGATTCTAGGTCCTGTTGTGTAATTCTCAGCTATTAAAATCTACAGTGAGCTGACTGTTTGGAAAACATGCATTTGTGTTGAAAATGCATCCATACAGAGAGGCTGAATTACAGTAGGTTGAACGTGGTGCGAGAAATCTCCCCCAACGATTGATAGCAACATGAAGGATGACCATAACGAACTAAACATGGGTTAGAAGCCCACAATTGTTAAACGGTCGTGTAGCAGACGCTTTTAAACTAGCAACTTGCAGCAATTAAGGGTCAGTTCCTTGAAAGTTTAACCACTATGCCACATCACCCCAAATACTCCATCAGCTTCAAGGTGAAATGCCAGTTCATTTTTTCATAGGATGCAGCACAAACCAATACCACTGTAGCTTTATATATTGCTATCATACATTAGTACATGCATGTTTAAAGGAGAAAGTGGAAATCGGAAGATGTTCAATGTAATGTATGTTAAGTAAACTGGTTAGATTTATGGAAAATCTGTGCGTGCTAACTGATGATTGACAGCAGCCATAGTTCTCCTAATAATATTTGCTCACGCATTGTCTTTGCGCATTGTTTGTTCATATTGAATGACGCACGTTATAAGGTAAACACGATATTATCAATGTAAAGCTCCAAGCTTTTATAATGGGATTCATTTTGTGGGCATATCATTTTACTACAAAATTTCTGACTTCAGCAGTGATTAATTAATTGTTTTAGTTCATTTATTATTAATATATAAGATAAAATTAATACAAAATATGTAATTATAATAGCATTATTATTATTACATTTATTTATTTATTAAATGTAAGACTTGTTTGTTCTTGATTAATAATTTTATTAATATACAATTTTATTGTAATCTTACATATTCTTATGCACATTTGGATCTTGCAATCAGAAATGTCATTGATTCTCTGTGTATGAGCAGTTTTGCATAGAATTTTGTGTCACATTTAAATTTCATGTCATTTTTTTATGTTTTTCTATCATTTTAGCGGACACTTTTGATTTGATCATGTTTATCTACACAAAGTCCGCTACTGTGAAGTTTTTATTCATCAAATCTCTTTCTTTCATGTGTTCCATGAAGTGCTCCTGTATTTCAGGTCCTGTGTTCACCTCTTCAATATTTTACCACCAGAATGAAAATAACACAGACAACATTTGGAAATCTTTTGAGCCATTTATTTATTCACGTCAATAATAATTTTCAGGTAGTTTTACGTTTGGTCAGTGCCCATGTGCGCCCCCTCTACATTATTCAAAAATCAAATAAAAACTGCAGTGTGTACAGTATGTGTCTGCCTTGTGTGGACTCTATTGACCAGGGGGTCCCCAGGAGGAAAAACACCTGTGTATCGAGTGGCGGGGCTGGTGAATTAAGATAAAATTAATACAAAATATGTAATTATAATAGCATTATTATTATTACATTTATTTATTTATTAAATGTAAGACTTGTTTGTTCTTGATTAATAATTTTATTAATATACAATTTTATTGTAATCTTACATATTCTTATGCACATTTGGATCTTGCAATCAGAAATGTCATTGATTCTCTGTGTATGAGTAGTTTTGCATAGAATTTTGTGTCACATTTAAATTTCATGTCATTTTTTTATGTTTTTCTATCATTTTAGCGGACACTTTTGATTTGATCATGTTTATCTACACAAAGTCCGCTACTGTGAAGTTTTTATTCATCAAATCTCTTTCTTTCATGTGTTCCATGAAGTGCTCCTGTATTTCAGGTCCTGTGTTCACCTCTTCAATATTTTACCACCAGAATGAAAATAACACAGACAACATTTGGAAATCTTTTGAGCCATTTATTTATTCACGTCAATAATAATTTTCAGGTAGTTTTACGTTTGGTCAGTGCCCATGTGCGCCCCCTCTACATTATTCAAAAATCAAATAAAAACTGCAGTGTGTACAGTATGTGTCTGCCTTGTGTGGACTCTATTGACCAGGGGGTCCCCAGGAGGAAAAACACCTGTGTATCGAGTGGCGGGACTGCTGAATTGAAATCTGAGTACAAGAGAGGGGAGAGATGTGTACTGAACATTCAGGACAGAACCATCGCCTGGAATTCTGCAAGAGATCAGAGACACAATTCATTCACGTGAGCTGCTCAAATAAACGACTTGCAATCACATACCGCAGTTCCTTTTTATATATGACAATATAATGTAAGCATGATATGGATATTTAAATTGCGTCTAACTTTACATGGATGTGAGTTAACAGCTCGTGCGCTTGTGTTCGTATGAATAGAGATCAAATGGAAACAATCACAAAACTGTCTGGATCAACTGTGTGTTAATTATGAATTATGGAAATATTATATAAAAGCCATGATTACCATCTACTCCAATCTTGCCATCGCTGTCATCGTCAGCTGCCAACAGGAAACCCTTTGTCTCTTTATCGGTCAGTACACGAGCTCCAGGTGAGAACCGCTGCAAGAAAAACCTGGAACCACATCAGAAAGAGCATTATCTCGTGTCCCACATCAGACAGTCCTCCTGTCCGAGAAGGAAATGCTTCAAATATCAGTACGCAGACAGAGACAGGATGTATTCAAAGCAGGAGGATAAAGTGTCTTTCTTAATTAAAAGGCCGCAGCCGAATGCATAGAAACAGACTAGGTAATCCCTGTCTGTTTTTGAATACTTAATAATTCATGTGCTTGGAAAGCCAGCCCAGTAAGACAAAAGGCTGAAATCTGTTGATCTTGCATTGATCCTGTCAATTATCTGCTCTTTCATGTGGCTTTAAATGCATGTAGACTTGTGTGAAAGTTCCTACTTGAGTTCGTCCTCCTCGATGAATCCGCTGGCATCGTTGTCCAAGACGTTAAAGACATTCTTCACTTCCTGAGGACTTTTCTTTGTCAGACCACACAGCTGGAAGAACTTTTTGGGGTTGAAGGAGTCAGGAGCTGGAAGAAGACCAATTACATAAGCAATTAAAAACAGGGTAAGTGACTGTGAAACCTGACACTGAAATTTAAGGAGCAGCTGAAGTCAGACGTTCACAAAAACTTAAGAAATAAATGCATTAACAGCTTCGATTCCTAATTTGCCGATAAGCCACAAACATGCTGCTGTCTCCTACCCTCTTGATTTAAAACCACTGGACTACATCAAAACAAACGACAAGACGTTTCGGTGTTCTTCCAAACACCATCTTCAGTCGTAAAAACATACACGTAAGTCACATGACCTGCGAACATGTAGAAGTCACATGACTACCAAGTTGTCCACATAGTATGCTTGTCAGATCTGATGGTATTCCAGTGGTCTCCATCCTCATCTTGCAGGGAAGCCCCTTGTTCTCTCCATACAGCGCCGTGGCATAGTTTCTGAAACAGCATTATATGCGTCGGGACAGATGATGACGTCTTAAACCCCCTCCTCTTTTCAGTGAGGGACGCTCAACCTTCACATAAGTCGCCTCCGTTACACCTCTTTCAAAGCACCTGTCTACTATGTCCAGCATCCTTACCTCATGATCATGTTATGATCACGGTCATGTCTCCTACCTTGACAGTCCTTGAGTGCACTGTCGATGGCATCAGCGGAAAGGACAGATGAGAGTGACATGGTCCTGGAGAAGAAAAAGAAGAACGGTTTTAAATAATTCATTGATTTTCACAAGCAGCAGCCATATATAATATAATACAATAAATATAATATAAATATATATATTCTAATGCCTTTTTATCAAATAAAACTTTCATATGCATGCTTTTTCAATGCACTTTTCAGTATAAAAACGTGTATATGCATGTATTTGAATGCTATTTTTATGAAAAGGATTCATATACATGCAGCTTTGGTGCATTTTTTGTTATTGTATGCATGCAATTTGAGGATAATTCTCATAAAAACTGAGCTAAAGCAGTACGCAATATGCTGCTAAACACAAAAAGAGATTCGCTGGTTCGCAGGCACTTACCTCAGTGAAGTTCTCCCGGCAGGCGAGTCAACAGAAGTAAGGCTGAGTGGTGACTGCGAGTCTGTCCAGGTGCGATTTATATAGATCTGAAGGCAGTGACAATGGGTGATTCTTGAGTTACCTGTCTGTGGATCAAATTCTAACTGCCAGGCCCTGGCTCAAATTACTTGCCTAACTAATTAACCTGTACTATTTATATCTGTTTGACTTGTGTGTGTGTGTGTGTGTGTGTGTGTGTGTGTGTGTGTGTGTATGGGCCAGCCCTT
>NW_015537957.1:1419942-1421482 GCF_001515605.1 Sinocyclocheilus anshuiensis
TTTCCCTTCTGCTTTACATAAGGTCATTCTAAATCCCTCGTTAGAATATTATATAAACGCTTTTATATTGCATTTCTATTGGGATGCTAGAAAACCACCTTTCCTTGTGTTTGCTTGAATTTATTGCTTCTTATACTTCTTATAATCTGCTCTGGATTTTAGATTTTTGATTTCTGACTTTGTAATTTTCTCCATATTGTCTTTATTGTCTTTATGGACCCCGTAATCCACTGGTCGCCAGATGCAAAACTAATTCATAGATATAGCTGTGGACAGTCTGTGTTGTTATAGAGAGTTTATCCTTCTCATTTCACCCTCCATAGGCAGACAAACAGCGAGCTGTCATTTTTCTTCTGCTGATTCAGGGATACAAGGTCACCTTTTGACTGGTGCCCAATAGCACGCTGTAATCAATGTTTAAAATGCACCTGCTAGACGCATATATTATGTAAGAGGGTGCAATATGTCAGTACTTTACGGTTTCAAGTGCAGGAAAAGAAAAGAAAAGAAAAAAAGAGACACTGCCTAACTTTTTGTCACCAAACCTCATGTTACAATTAATTCGAGGTGTTGTTTCCATCAGAGCGATGGGGTTACAGAGAGCGCATCCTCCATACGTGTGTAACAGATACCAATTTTTCTTCAAGTGTTTAATATGTCGACAGATATTGATTTGTAGTTATATTATCTCATGCTTTAAAGGTTATAAACAGAAAAATGTGAATAAACCGTATTGGTTTATGTGTCAATGCATGCATTAATGGCAGCTTGCACATTTGCATCACAACTTTTTAAATTAAGATTTTTTTAGAAATAGTAGAAATATTCAGTTTCTCCAATTAATACTGCATGCATAAATGGCAAAGAGTTAGCAGTTGGTTTTTAGAAGTCAGTACTTTTATTCTGCAGTGATGCGTTAAATTGATCAAAATTATATTTATAATGTTAAAATATATTATTTCTATTGCAAAAATGTTTAAATTGTGAATTCTTTTTATTTTTATTTATCAAAGAATCTTGAAAAATGTATCACGATTGCAACAAAATTATTAAGCAGCACAACTGTTTTCAACACTGATAATACAAAGAAATGTTTCTTGAGCAGCAAATCGGTATATTAGTATGATTTCTGAAGGATCATGTGACACTGAAGACTGGAGTTATGATGCTGAAAATTCAGCTGCGCATCACAGAAATAAATTGCATTTTAAAATATATTGCAATAGAAAACAGTTATATTGTAATAATGTTTCACAATGTTGCTGTTTTTACTGTATTTTTGATCTAATACAGGTGCATCTCAATAAATTAGAATGTTGTGGAAAAGTTCATCTATTTCAGTAATTCAACTCAAATTGTGAAACTCATGTATTAAATAAATTCAATGCACACAGACTGAAGTAGTTTAAGTCTTTGGTTATTTTAATTGTGATGATTTTGGCTCACATTTAACAAAAACCCACCAATTCACTATCTCAACAAATTAGAATATGGTGACATGCCAATCAGCTAATCAACTCAAAACACCTGCAAAGGTTTC
>NW_015537957.1:1427314-1445128 GCF_001515605.1 Sinocyclocheilus anshuiensis
AAAGTTACGCCTTCTTTCTTTGCGTGCACATTTGGGCGGCGTTATGCAAATCTTCCCACATCGTGACGTAGGTATGTGAGGGTGTGTCAGAACGAGCCGTTTTAGGTAGGCGTGGCTGACTCTTAACTTTTATAAAGAATATCTCTTTGGATTTGAGACTTTAGTCTTTGCAACTTTACAGATCTTCTTTATGCACCAAGAGCTTGTAACACTCCAAAGAGAAAGGAAAAATTGAAATCGCATCATATGACCCCTTTAATAATTGTATATACAAAAACATATTTATAATGTACATATATAAAAGGTATGAAAATTTAAAAATGGCCTTTGTTTATGCTATCATGGAGGAAGATGACAAGAGGGATGTGGAAAGTTACTGAACTGTCCCTTTAAACTGCACTGGAACAACTGATGTACATTTTCATTAAATCTCCTGAGATATCCCACATCTTAGTGGTATAAGGTGCATGATATTGAGATTCACAATGCAATGTTATTAATGATGTTGTCTCTCACCACAATATTTAATATTAGAAACAACTTATTGTCTTTAATCAGTTATGTTGTTAGAAAATAAATCAATAGAAAAACAGATAATGTCCTGGCGGAAAACTACCAGCACTATTTTCCATTTCCTTCAACACGAAAACACAATTCCTTCATATTAACATGGTACATTGGGCCATAGGTTTACAGTACAAAATATTGACAATTTACCAAATAGTTCTTATACAGTAAAACACTATCCTCTGCATTTTACTGTGAAATCTCTGGAGACAATGTCATTTTCTTTCTTAAACACCACTTGAGTTGAGTTAAGACAAAAACGACCAAGCGTACAGCTAAATTTAGTACGGTATTTTAATGTAAGAAACTTCCGTTACTGTAACTGTTACAATCCTGGCAATATTTTACAGTGCACGTGAAGCAGAATTGCACTCATACACAGGCTGCTAATGTCAGGGTGTGGTGTCTAGTGGTCAACATGCTCGCTCTAATTCTAGGTCCTGTTGTGTAATTCTCAGCTATTAAAATCTACAGTGAGCTGACTGTTTGGAAAACATGCATTTGTGTTGAAAATGCATCCATACAGAGAGGCTGAATTACAGTAGGTTGAACGTGGTGCGAGAAATCTCCCCCAACGATTGATAGCAACATGAAGGATGACCATAACGAACTAAACATGGGTTAGAAGCCCACAATTGTTAAACGGTCGTGTAGCAGACGCTTTTAAACTAGCAACTTGCAGCAATTAAGGGTCAGTTCCTTGAAAGTTTAACCACTATGCCACATCACCCCAAATACTCCATCAGCTTCAAGGTGAAATGCCAGTTCATTTTTTCATAGGATGCAGCACAAACCAATACCACTGTAGCTTTATATATTGCTATCATACATTAGTACATGCATGTTTAAAGGAGAAAGTGGAAATCGGAAGATGTTCAATGTAATGTATGTTAAGTAAACTGGTTAGATTTATGGAAAATCTGTGCGTGCTAACTGATGATTGACAGCAGCCATAGTTCTCCTAATAATATTTGCTCACGCATTGTCTTTGCGCATTGTTTGTTCATATTGAATGACGCACGTTATAAGGTAAACACGATATTATCAATGTAAAGCTCCAAGCTTTTATAATGGGATTCATTTTGTGGGCATATCATTTTACTACAAAATTTCTGACTTCAGCAGTGATTAATTAATTGTTTTAGTTCATTTATTATTAATATATAAGATAAAATTAATACAAAATATGTAATTATAATAGCATTATTATTATTACATTTATTTATTTATTAAATGTAAGACTTGTTTGTTCTTGATTAATAATTTTATTAATATACAATTTTATTGTAATCTTACATATTCTTATGCACATTTGGATCTTGCAATCAGAAATGTCATTGATTCTCTGTGTATGAGTAGTTTTGCATAGAATTTTGTGTCACATTTAAATTTCATGTCATTTTTTTATGTTTTTCTATCATTTTAGCGGACACTTTTGATTTGATCATGTTTATCTACACAAAGTCCGCTACTGTGAAGTTTTTATTCATCAAATCTCTTTCTTTCATGTGTTCCATGAAGTGCTCCTGTATTTCAGGTCCTGTGTTCACCTCTTCAATATTTTACCACCAGAATGAAAATAACACAGACAACATTTGGAAATCTTTTGAGCCATTTATTTATTCACGTCAATAATAATTTTCAGGTAGTTTTACGTTTGGTCAGTGCCCATGTGCGCCCCCTCTACATTATTCAAAAATCAAATAAAAACTGCAGTGTGTACAGTATGTGTCTGCCTTGTGTGGACTCTATTGACCAGGGGGTCCCCAGGAGGAAAAACACCTGTGTATCGAGTGGCGGGACTGCTGAATTGAAATCTGAGTACAAGAGAGGGGAGAGATGTGTACTGAACATTCAGGACAGAACCATCGCCTGGAATTCTGCAAGAGATCAGAGACACAATTCATTCACGTGAGCTGCTCAAATAAACGACTTGCAATCACATACCGCAGTTCCTTTTTATATATGACAATATAATGTAAGCATGATATGGATATTTAAATTGCGTCTAACTTTACATGGATGTGAGTTAACAGCTCGTGCGCTTGTGTTCGTATGAATAGAGATCAAATGGAAACAATCACAAAACTGTCTGGATCAACTGTGTGTTAATTATGAATTATGGAAATATTATATAAAAGCCATGATTACCATCTACTCCAATCTTGCCATCGCTGTCATCGTCAGCTGCCAACAGGAAACCCTTTGTCTCTTTATCGGTCAGTACACGAGCTCCAGGTGAGAACCGCTGCAAGAAAAACCTGGAACCACATCAGAAAGAGCATTATCTCGTGTCCCACATCAGACAGTCCTCCTGTCCGAGAAGGAAATGCTTCAAATATCAGTACGCAGACAGAGACAGGATGTATTCAAAGCAGGAGGATAAAGTGTCTTTCTTAATTAAAAGGCCGCAGCCGAATGCATAGAAACAGACTAGGTAATCCCTGTCTGTTTTTGAATACTTAATAATTCATGTGCTTGGAAAGCCAGCCCAGTAAGACAAAAGGCTGAAATCTGTTGATCTTGCATTGATCCTGTCAATTATCTGCTCTTTCATGTGGCTTTAAATGCATGTAGACTTGTGTGAAAGTTCCTACTTGAGTTCGTCCTCCTCGATGAATCCGCTGGCATCGTTGTCCAAGACGTTAAAGACATTCTTCACTTCCTGAGGACTTTTCTTTGTCAGACCACACAGCTGGAAGAACTTTTTGGGGTTGAAGGAGTCAGGAGCTGGAAGAAGACCAATTACATAAGCAATTAAAAACAGGGTAAGTGACTGTGAAACCTGACACTGAAATTTAAGGAGCAGCTGAAGTCAGACGTTCACAAAAACTTAAGAAATAAATGCATTAACAGCTTCGATTCCTAATTTGCCGATAAGCCACAAACATGCTGCTGTCTCCTACCCTCTTGATTTAAAACCACTGGACTACATCAAAACAAACGACAAGACGTTTCGGTGTTCTTCCAAACACCATCTTCAGTCGTAAAAACATACACGTAAGTCACATGACCTGCGAACATGTAGAAGTCACATGACTACCAAGTTGTCCACATAGTATGCTTGTCAGATCTGATGGTATTCCAGTGGTCTCCATCCTCATCTTGCAGGGAAGCCCCTTGTTCTCTCCATACAGCGCCGTGGCATAGTTTCTGAAACAGCATTATATGCGTCGGGACAGATGATGACGTCTTAAACCCCCTCCTCTTTTCAGTGAGGGACGCTCAACCTTCACATAAGTCGCCTCCGTTACACCTCTTTCAAAGCACCTGTCTACTATGTCCAGCATCCTTACCTCATGATCATGTTATGATCACGGTCATGTCTCCTACCTTGACAGTCCTTGAGTGCACTGTCGATGGCATCAGCGGAAAGGACAGATGAGAGTGACATGGTCCTGGAGAAGAAAAAGAAGAACGGTTTTAAATAATTCATTGATTTTCACAAGCAGCAGCCATATATAATATAATACAATAAATATAATATAAATATATATATTCTAATGCCTTTTTATCAAATAAAACTTTCATATGCATGCTTTTTCAATGCACTTTTCAGTATAAAAACGTGTATATGCATGTATTTGAATGCTATTTTTATGAAAAGGATTCATATACATGCAGCTTTGGTGCATTTTTTGTTATTGTATGCATGCAATTTGAGGATAATTCTCATAAAAACTGAGCTAAAGCAGTACGCAATATGCTGCTAAACACAAAAAGAGATTCGCTGGTTCGCAGGCACTTACCTCAGTGAAGTTCTCCCGGCAGGCGAGTCAACAGAAGTAAGGCTGAGTGGTGACTGCGAGTCTGTCCAGGTGCGATTTATATAGATCTGAAGGCAGTGACAATGGGTGATTCTTGAGTTACCTGTCTGTGGATCAAATTCTAACTGCCAGGCCCTGGCTCAAATTACTTGCCTAACTAATTAACCTGTACTATTTATATCTGTTTGACTTGTGTGTGTGTGTGTGTGTGTGTGTGTGTGTGTGTGTGTATGGGCCAGCCCTTAGAAATCTGTGACGCCCTTGTAAAAGGCAAATTAAGTAATAAATGCTTTGCTGTCATGTCCCTCCCATCCTATATCATAATACACACATCACAAAAGCCCTCACACTCGTTCACCTCTCTCACGTACATCCATCCTCCTCTCAGGTTGGTCAGTCTGTCCCTCCCTCTTTCCCTTCTGCTTTACATAAGGTCATTCTAAATCCCTCGTTAGAATATTATATAAACGCTTTTATATTGCATTTCTATTGGGATGCTAGAAAACCACCTTTCCTTGTGTTTGCTTGAATTTATTGCTTCTTATAAATCCCATAATCTGCACTGGATTTTAGATTTTTGATTTCTGACTTTGTAATTTTCTCCATATTGTCTTTATGAACAGATGGGACCCCGTAATCCACTGGTCGCCAGATGCAAAACTAATTCATAGATATAGCTGTGGACAGTCTGTGTTGTTATAGAGAGTTTATCCTTCTCATTTCACCCTCCATAGGCAGACAAACAGCGAGCTGTCATTTTTCTTCTGCTGATTCAGGGATACAAGGTCACCTTTTGACTGGTGCCCAATAGCACACTGTAATCAATGTTTAAAATGCACCTGCTAGATGCATATATTATGTAAGAGTGTGCAATATGTCAGTACTTTATGGTTTCAAGTGCAGGAAAATAAAAAAAAAACAGACAATGCCTAACTCACCAAATCCCATGTTACAATTAATTTGAGGTGTTGTTTCCATCGGTGCGATGGGGTTACAGACAGCGCATCCTTCATACGTGTGTAACAGATACACTGACAGTTTTTCTTCAAGTGTCTAATATGTTGACACAGATATTGATTTGACTTTTCTAGTTATATTATCTCATGCTTTAAAGGCTATAAACAGAAAAATATGAATAAACAGTATTGGTTTAGGTGTCACTGCATGGATGTTTTAATGACAGCTTGCACATTTGCATCATGTGCATTAACTTTTTAATCAAGATGTTTTTCTTAAGTAAAACTATTCAGTTTCTCTGATTAATGCATGCATAATACTGTAACTGGCAAAGTTTTTTTTTTTAATAAATCAGTAGACTACTTGTATTTAGTAGTGATGCATTAAATTGATCAAAATGACATTAAATACTTTTATAATGTTACAAAATATTTCTATTCATCAAAGAATCTTGAAAAAATGTATCACGATTTCAACAAAAATATGAAGCAGCACAACTCTTTTCAACATTGATAATAAGAAATGGTTGTTGTGCGGCAAATCAGCATATTAGAATGATTTCTGAAGGATCACGTGACACTGATGCTGAAAATTCAGCTTTGCATCACAGGAATAAAGTACATTTTAAAACATTTAAATAGAAAACAGTTATTTAATATAGTAATAATATTTCACAATATTACTGTTTTTACTTTGATCAAATAAATGCTTTCTTGGTAAGCATAAAAGGCTTATTTCAATATTTATGTATTTATTTTAGCACTGTCAAACGATTAATCGCGATTAATCTCATCCAAAATAAAAGTTTTTGTTTACATAATATATGTACTGTGTATATTTATTATGTATATATAAATACACACACATACAGTATATATTTTGAAAATATTTACATGTATATACATTTATATGTTTATATTCTTATATTTTATATTATATATAAATATATTTAATATAGAAAAATAATGTTTTTCTTAAATATTTACATGCATGTGTTTGTATTTATATATACATAATAAATATACACAGTATACGTACATAATATTATGTAAACAAAAACTTTTATTTTGGATGCGATTAATCGCGATTAACCGTTTGACAGCACTAATTTTTTTGTTTATTTGAACAAGGGTAAATATTGGCTTGTTGGTGAGTAATCATCAATGATCATTTTCGATCATTTTTGCTAAATAAAAGTATTGTTTTGTTTTGTTTTTACTTCTTACAGACACCAAACTTTTAAAGATCGCGTATTTCATATCAGCTGTGCTTTTACATCATGTTAATCAGTAAATGGTACATTTTATGTGAGGATTTTACATTCGTTTTAGTAATGCATCTGTCATTATTATAGCAAGTACGTCAAGTCGGCGCACCTGCTAGAATCAACTTCTATAAGCATTTACATTGACTTAGTCATGTTTGAGTGCATCACAAAAGACTGCGTTAATGCATGCTCGCGTGCCTATTGAGTTGCAGGGCGCACATGGCACATTTAAATTCATTAGGACGAGGTGTTTGCTGTGACATGCTTTGGGACACTCCATGCGTGGGATAACCCAGCGTTATGCTGCACAGAGAGAAACCCAAGAGCCTGAGGCTGACAAGGACACCGGATACAGAGGTGCTACTTACCCTGCAACACTGATGTCATGGGCCATGATGATACCTCATATCCTATACGGTTACTGAGCAATCATTTATTCATTTACGGTTGCTTATATTCTCTGCAAGCACTAAGTTACACTACATTGACCTCTACTAAGGTGTCTCTTTTGGCAGGCCTCAGCTACTTTTAGTGTGTCAGAGGCTAACTAGCCTAGCATGCTATTTTAGCAGGAAAAACAAGTACAACAGCAGTACCCTTGGCTTTAAGGGACATCATTGTATCCCTAAAAGGTTTATAGTAGTAGCTTAAAGATACATATTACTACTCTAAAGTACTAATATGCACCTTTTAGGGGTACATGTGGTACAAAGTTGTCCCTTTAAGTGTGCTGCCGTTTTCAGTGTAGATGCTAAAAGCCATTTTAAAATTTTAAAAAGTAAGTAAAAATGTGCGATATAATTTTCTACAATTATTATCTTGGGCGTACACACTTATTATTCCAAATATCTACTTTTACTATCCATTCAGTCATTGTAGAGTAACGCCATCTTGTGGAAGAGATTGTTTGTTTGTGTATTTGAACAGATGAATATTGGCTTGTTGGCGAGTAATTATAATCTTTGTAATAGTTTCTTAATAGTTTATTATAAATGTCTCTACTATCATTTTTTCGATCAATTTAATACATCCTTGCTGAATAAAAGTGTACATTTCTTTAAAAAATAGAAAACAGCTATTTTAAATTGATGAAATTAAATTATTTTATTTGAACAGATAGGCTTTGGCTTGTAAGTGAGTAATTATAATGTTTGTGAATATAGATGTGAGTCAAGGTATTTCACATTTGCAGTAACACTAAACAAACAGTTATCCACCAAACAAAATTATAATACAGTTATTATAATAAGCATGATCCCAAATAATCCACCAAATAGTTTTTATTTCATTTTATTTTACTGAAATGGAAATGTGGTTATAAACTTTCTGCATACAGCTGGAGTGAAAAAGCAGATTTACAAGAAGAAATGAAAAGAGGTCTATATTGAAAAATATTTATTCTTTTTGTATCGTCCGTTCCCTTAAAAGTGCATCAGATTTTACAGTAAGCAAAATTCATATTTAAGACAGGAGACACAACCGCTACATTCACAGTCATCGTTTTGACAGTGTGCTGCATTGGAGGAAACTTCTCATAAGCATCATGAGTATAACAATTATTTATAGTAAGATGAAAATGGGAGGTCTTGGGCAAAGTTGTTCCTTCAGAGCAAGAGGTGTTGTTGGTCAGAAGCAATTTATGCCTTAACCAAGGCAGCGAACTCTGTCAGAAAGAAACAATCAACATGTTAAAATCTGCTTTTTAATCAAAATAGTATGCATTTGATTTTCTTAAAGTGCATGGGAAGCATAGTGAGGTGCATTTGTTATATGTTCAAGGCAGATGAGTGAAGTGACTGACCATCAACTCCGATCTTGCCGTCACCATCAGAATCTCCAGCCTTCAGGAAAGTCTTGGTCTCGCCATCAGTCAGTGCCCTGGCATCAGCCTTGAAGTTCTGCAGGAACAGTCTGCAAACGCGAGTTTGAGAACACATTTCATTTATGGTGTTTAAAAGCCGAATCAGTCCAGTTTTAGTATTGCAAAAAGGATTTGTTTGTTCTTACTTCAGTTCATCCTCCTCAATGAAGCCACTCTTGTCCTGATCAATGATTGCGAAAGCCTTCTTCACATCATCAGCAGACTTGCTGGTCAGACCGACCTGGGCGAAGAAAGCCTTGTGCTTGAAGGAGTCAGCAGCTGTGTGGGAAATACAGTAATAACGGTGCTTCACGATCCCATAAAAGAAACTTTTTTGTCTAAATGGTTCCATAAAGAACCTTTAACATCTTTCACAAAAGCTTCTTCAGATTATAAAAAGGTAAGAAAGAGATGGTTCTTTAAAGAACCTTTGACCGAATGGTTCTTCTATGGCATCTCTTATTTTTAAGAGTGCACGCTTTAATAGAGGACGGTGTGTTAAAGTTCGGTCTGCTTGAGTTTTCTCTCACCCTTGCATGCCTCCAGTGCTGCAGAGATGTCAGCGTCGTTCAGGACTCCGGCGAAGGCCATCTTTAGCTAAATGGATATTAAAACAGGAAATACTACACACAACTCTCATTGATTGATCTCCAAAAGCTCATATGCATTTAGTCCAGTTTGTCTCCTCCAAATGTAATAATACCTGGCAAGGTTTAATCTAATAGCATTTCATTTGTTTCATGCCATCAACCATGCAAATCCCATAAAAACTGCGAAAAGGGAAACGTGCCAAATGTGGATATGAGTTACGAGGATGTTAAATCCCAAAGAGTCCGGTGTGTGTGTGACCACGAGGTCCTCTTAAAAGAAACCAGAGAATGAAATGAAGAGAACATTTAGGATGCAAAAGCTTTTAATTTCCATTATTGACTGCTCCGAAAGCAATTGGGTCCAGTTATTATTTTTTGTTTGTTTCTTCAGAGATAGACTGGGTCCCTCGTGCAAACTCACCTCTTGGTGCTGAAGGTAGTTTCAGAAGACTCGAGCTGTGAACTGCAGCGATCTCCGGGCCCCTGATCTCCCCCTTATATACCTTCAGCGACTCCAAATATGAATCATAATGTAATAGACACCCGTCGGCCGAGGGGCCAGTTGACATGCGCCCAGCACACAAACTGTACTATATTTATCTTCAGAAATGAAGATGCTTAAAAGGTGCGTTTGAAAAAAAAAGTCCATCATATACTCGCATGCTAATAATACACGCTGCTGATAGTGCATGGACATATTCCTATGGACACTTGCTCACCGGGTTATATGAAGGGAGACATTCGGGACAATTTTCAGTGGGAGATTTCTGTTTGTGCTCTGGGTATGGACTCTCCGGTTGTGTTTGCTTATATTACTGGTTATATTGTCATGTAAAATGCTTCGTTTGTTCATTTAGTTACAATATTGATAGTTTGCATGAGATTTTTGTTTGTGCTTGCTGTCTTAGATTTTACCACATTAAAAATGTTCTGGTTTTCTCTTAATGCTGTTTTCTGTATGAAAAAAGGTCATTCAAAAAAATCAGTTTTACTTAACTCCATTCTTCATTTATGAGCATTATATGTTCATTACTTGAATGTATGATGACGAATATCATGTTAATATTCATGCTAAATGAATATTTGCTTGAACCTTTTCCCATTGAACTTATCAAAAAGGAGCATATTCGCCTCTCTTAAGCTATTTTTGTGAATGTGCACAGTATATTATGAAGTGTTACTACTATCAATTCACTCTTGACAGTTGCATACAACCTTCAAACAGCAGAGAGCAGCAGAGTTCATCCAGCTATGGCTGGTTTTACAGTCGGAAACTCTTCTACTTGTTCTACACCGTCGAAAGATGAACTGTTTCACTAAAACTTGTTTTATGTTAGACACATACTCTTTTTATCATTTCTAAATAGCCTAAAGCGTCCGGGTTTCGGCTTTGTTTTCCTGTTGTTTTCGTTCTTTCTGATGGAAAAATGACTGACAAGCAGTTTGACCAATAGCGCGCAGGTATTGTACATGAGCGACCAATCGTGTGCAAGAAGGCGGGATCTACAGAGAACGGTCAAAGCAATGCAAATACGCGTACATATAATGTATTGGGGACTGTAGAGGGAAACATTTTGGCAATTTTAGGCAATTTTGAAATCCTGGTCACAAATGGTCACTCTAAATTAGAATGAAGGATAATTATATAAGTTGTCTAAAAGCTAAAGGATTTAAAGATCTAATTAAGAATGTCAGCAGTTTGATTCACCATTGTGGTTAACAGCACATTATTGCAAGAGCATTGCCAGTTGCTCTAATGAAGTCGTGCCCGTTGCAGGGCGTTTAATGGGTTTTGGAAGACTGAGCTTTGGCTGGTGCTTTGTTTGAGTGTTCGATGAGCTATTCTGAGCATTAAAGTAGCTGCCACGGACTCTTAATTGGGCATGTGAAAACTATCCGCTGCAAATCCCTTCCAGTGCATCTCAGCATATCTCCGGGCCTTCCCTCGGCCAGCCTCGTGCCAAGAGTGCATTATTATCATGAGAGCTGCCTGGGAGGATATCCGGCGGCGGAGCGGGAACGACACAAACCCAAAAGATTCAGCTTCAAAGACACGGTACACCAAAACTACATTTATTCCTCGTTTTTCACTCTTCCCCAGAAGTGCATTCAAGATTGTACATGTGCACAAGCCAGTGGGCTTGAAATACAACATCCAACTAACACAAACAGAACCCTCATCCAGACACTGTACTCAAAACTGAGTCAACTGTCCAAAGTCAGTCATAAATAAGATCATATAAAAAAAGTTCGGCTGAGAAAGATGTGAGCTGTCGTGAGTTCTGGTTCCTTGATATTTGAAGGGTCTTGGTCGGATGAAAATTTAAGCCTTTACAAGAGCAGCAAACTCTGTGAGATAAGACAGAGATGAGACTAGCGTTAGGCAATTCTGCAAATATCACCAATTTCATTTCCAAATCTCGCCAGGGGACTGTTAAGTGTTGGTAAACTGCACTACTGCTCGTCGTCCTACACTACAGTGGAGCTTCAGTGGATGCTGCCAAGTAAACAGACAGTGACAGTGGCAGAGCTCAATGATAAGAATGGCCTGCTGGCCTGAGAGAGTTTCTGCTCGGTTAATGGCGCTGTCACTTGCCCTGCATTACATGTGATTTTTGTTCTTTTTGTAATATTTGGTTGTGAATTCTTTTTCTCAGCTTGTTAGCTAGGTAAAATCATCTAACGGACTATCGTAGATGTCGTTAAAATCGCAAGAATGACTTGTTATAGTCTTAATATCCGTACAAATGGGTTAACAAAAATGTCCTTGAAATTAGAATCATATAATGAATAATATTATGAATAATAAATATAAAATATGCATATGAATAAAAGTAAATATTACATGTATATGTAAAAATTACGTATAGAAATGGAAATTAATTAAAAAAAATGTTTCACAGGTTGAACATGTTATTGCAAATATTCATTGTAAAGAAAGCCTCAAATTTGATGGGGGGGGGAATATTTATATGTTTGGAAAACTTAAAATTGGATGAAAAAATGAATACATTTATATGTATTTACATTTTGAAAAATGTTTCACTTCAAATGTTATTGCACATTTTCTGTGCAAAGAACTTTCAATTGGATGAAAAAATATATGTATAATAATAAATGTTATTTAAAAAATGTGCACATTAATAAATATATATTTAAGTAGATATTAAAACATCTAAAAATTGCATCTACAATTAGAAATTCACGTTTTAAAAAATGTTTCACTTGGCCGTAAGAATGGATTGAAAAATATTAGAAAATGTGTGGAAAATGTATAGTAATTTGTCATATAAGTACAAATTAAATATATATGTAAAAAATACCTATACAATTGAAAAAAAAAAAGTTTTAAACGTTTCATTTTATTATTTTTTAAATTTGCACATAAATAAATATACATGTAAGTAAATATTAAAACATGTATGTGAAAATTTCTATCTACAAATGTAAAAAAAAAAATAAATGTTTCACCTGGGTTGAAAATATTATTGCAAATTTTCTTTGTAAAGAAACGGAATAAATACACGTGTGGAATAAATCTATATTTGAGTAAATATTCAAATATATATGTAAAAAAATATGTATATCTACAGTTACAAATTGTATAAATATAAATGCTGGCAGAGCGAGTAGAACGACTGGCCTGACCAAACAAGCAGAAATAAACCTTACTGTTGATGTTGTGATATCACAAACAATGTCAGACCATTTTCCTTCGATTTCCTCTGTCATATACTGTAGGCTTTTCCCAACTTCTAGGGTTTATATCCAAGCTTTCTCCCTCCACTACCAAGCCTAAAAAGCACTCGGACTTCCTCTCCTCACTTTCTTTTTAGATCTCATCTGAGATGTTAAATGGTGTCAAAATGGCATTTTTCATGTACCTTCAGCTCCAATCTTGCCATCACCATCACTGTCACCAGCAGACAGGAAGGCCTTGGTCTCTTTGTCGGTCAGAGCCCTGGCACCGTCCTTGAAGTTCTGCAGGAACAGCCTACAGGAAGAGCACAGGCCTGTTATTAACCCTGCGACCGCCGCTGTTTTACAATGATTTCTTATGATTCTCACTTCAGCTCATCCTCCTCAATGAAGCCGCTGTTGTCCTGGTCAATGATGCCGAAAGCCTTCTTGACGTCATCAGAGGACTTGGCGGACAGGCCAACCTTGGCGAAGAAAGCTTTGTGGCTGAAGGAGTCAGCAGCTGGTTTGGGATAGAAACATGTCAGTATTTCATTTGATCAAATGCTGTTGTGATGCTCACGAGAACGGCTGTGTCCAGCACTTTTACACTATTCCTTTAAGTGTAGCTACACCACTCAAAGGTTTGCACACACTTATCTTATTTTTAGTTTTCACATTTTAGAAGCAATCTAAAGTCAGTGATCAAAAATACAGAAATATTATGTAAGAAGTGTGTTGACTAAAAAGTGGTAACCTGCCATTGTTACCTCAGAGAGCTATTTCTACCTGATTTCATCTATGAACGTATATCAACGAATGTAGAAATGAACGTTTTTTGGTTGATTTGGCAACGTTAAATAATATTTTTTTTTTACTTGGATGAAACCAGTCAATTTAGATGTTACCATTTTATAAATAGCGTTAAGGGAGTTCCTGTGTAATTTAATATTTAGTCCATTTCATTGATTAAAAATGTAGTGTTTTATTACATTTGAAATATTTAGTAAAATGTTTACTTTTTTAAAGGAACTCAATTTCTACAAAACAAACGTCAAGCACTTAAGCAGAAGTCTTTGGATTATGTTTCAAAATACCCCAAATATAATATAATATAATTAATATAATAATATATAAAATTATAAATGAGTTCCCTTGTATGCTGGCCACATGTTTCTGTCAATACTGTCCAATTCATTTATTCAAATATATAATATTTATTAAAATTTCATTTTATTATGTGGTTTTTGAAAGAAAAATACAAAATAAATTTTAACAATTTAAGCAGAAACCTTTAGATCATGTTTACAAATACCTGAAATGTTAGATTATAATATAATGTAATGTAATGTAATATAATATAATATCATAATATAATATAATAATGTAATATAATATAATATCATCATATATCATATCATATCATAATATATCATATCATGTAATATAATATAATGTAATGTAATATAATATAATATAATGTAAAGTAATATAACGTAATGTAATATAATATAATTAATATCATATCATAATATAATGTAATATAATATAATATCATATCATCATGTCATATAGCATATCATATCATATCATGTAATATAATGTAATGTAATGTAATGTAATATATAATTAATATCATATCATAATATCATAATATAATATAATAGCAAAATCACTTTCTTTAGTGCTATACGTTAGAAATCTTTCAGAAATTTATACATTTCATTATACATCTTAAACATTTTTTTTTTTTATTAGTCTGGGTCTATGTTTATTCATGTATATGAAATCTTTAGATTAAATGTAAGTTATTAGTAATAGCTCAAATGAACCTCTTTGAAATCATTAGCAAACATCAGTGCATTCTGCAGTGCTTCATCAGTTCACATGTATTAACATAGTCAGAAATGTGATTTGATTAATACGTCTTTATATTTGAATGTGCATGAACTGCTGATCTGTTACGCAGTTGCTAATGACTTCTACATGGCAGTTATTATACCCAGTTGTGATAAGCTGTAATATGAGATTATCGCACGATGTCTTACCCTGGCAGGCAGAAATAGCAGCATCCACATCAGCTGCGGCGAGCATAGCAGCAACGGCCATTGTTCTGGTTCTGATTAAGCTGCAAAACAGCAAAATACTGAATAAGAGCAACGCACAAAATGCAATACATCAATAAACAATCCCATATTCCCCCATAAATTCAAACAGCTAGACTCATGCGTCTCGGACCCATCAGCAAGTTTTCCTCTTATACAGACCCAAGAGAAACATTTACACTAAAGCACTACCGATCGCAAGGCTTTATCATCTATATAGTTATCCTCGGCGTCAAGCCATTCAGTGTCCAAGGTCTCCCGTCTTTAGCCTCTGCATCCACATGCTCCTGATGCTCCCCATTAACACAACATATTCCACAGGCCCTGTCCGGGATCCTAAAGTGTTAACAAGTCGACGAGCCTCTGTAGACCGCTGCATCCGCTGCATGGACTCACCTTGCGCTTGTCTAAGGCGAGTGAAAAACCAAAGGAGTTAGTCGAGGTGTGACTAACACTTCTGGGGGTCCCAGCTTATATACCCTCAGCCTCAGCATTTACAGGAATTCGATGCTCAGTAACAGATACTGCATGTGGGTCTACGTTAGGAATAGTGTCGAAAAAATGTGTCCAGTAGTCAAGTTGGGCTATTTTTAGTCTCCCGAGTGATGTTCAGAACCATGTGTGGGACCCTATAGATCATGAGGCCCTCCTCCCTCAGCCGGCTCGGGATAAGCAGACGTCCGCTCCCACCTTATCACGAGTTTGATCAAGATGTTTACTTTTATTCCAGCTTTAATTGGACATTTGTGGACAAAAACCCATCAGATATCACCGAGCGTGTGTTTGTTTGATTGGGCCGGATCGGGTTTCTCTCCCAGGTTAGAAACTCTGAGAGCTGTGGCGCAATAAACCAAAAGGGTCTGGCTGCAGCTGGCGCTTGCACTCGCAGACGTGCATTCTCAGACTTGCACTCTCAGACACTTGAGCTTCCGCTAGCGACGTCACTTGCAGTCTTTATTATTTTTTATTTTGTTCTATTTATTGATTACTTTTTGTTTGAATCTCTCAACATTTTACAACAGTAGCCAGGTGGTGAAGACAAGACAAAAGAAACTAAATTACAATGTCACTTGCAATCGCCACTTGCACTCTCCGATACCTGCGACGTCACTTGCAATCGCCACAAATCGTGCATGTTGCCAATGGAGACAAGACGCTGTGGTGGTGATTAAACGATTATTTATTTTATTTATTTATTTAGTCATTTATTAGAGGCTTTTATCCAAAGCGACTTACAAATGAGGACAACAGAAGCAATCAATTGTAGTATTAAAACAACTAAAAACAGATCCAAAACTAAAAGCTAAAACTTTATAAATACTACCTATACACATTTTAAAAATAAAGAGATTAAAGGAAGTGCAAGTGTCTGAGACTGCAAGCCTGAGAATGCACGTCTGAGAGTGCAAGCGCTAGCTGCAGCCAGACCCTTCTCCGATAAACGCCGTCTCGAGACTGTAAATCATGTCATTGCGTGATAAGAATAATTCGCACCGACATTGAGGGGCTTATTATGATCAATACTGAAACGTTAGCAGGAGTATTGTGTTCATGTCACAGGCTGGATTAGAGATAGTGTTCATATAACTCAGTTTATATGGCCTACATGAAGCATATTGTGCAATCTGAAGATAAAAGCTTCATAACACCCTTCATATTTCTTGTACACTAAATGAATTGCATAGGATCTACTTTGAAATCATTTGTATTCAGAAATTGCTGGTATAATACAAAGAAATGGCATTTTCAATGTCTTGAAAAATGTATGGTAATAATCTTTGTTTTATTTACAACTTTAAAACACATTGGTTAATTCATTTTTTTCTAATCTTTGAAATTATTGGAACCATTATTTTCATTTCTTATTTATCCTCCTATTTTTAAATTAATGTTATTTTAATATTATCATTTTATTTATTTTTATTTTTGTAATGTTTGTAGTGCTTTCTTTTTCCTGTATTTGGATGTGATTTTCACTTCTAAAATTTAAATTCTGTTTTTATGTCAAACATTTATTTTATTTTATTTTATTTTATTTTATTTTACACTCTTAAAAATAAAGGTGCTTAAAAGGTTCTTCAAGCGAGGCCTGCGCCCCCAGGAACCAATCCTCCAGCCTCGAGCGTTCAGGAGAAGGAGGAGGCCTCCAGTGCAGCCCGACACTCTCGGCGGCCCGGGAAAGCATAGCGTCAGATGAAGCCAGAAAACGACCACATCCAGAAACGCACGAGCGGGAAGCCATCTTTAAAAAGATGCCCGTTGCTCGTGGAGCTCTTTTAGAATTTGCTCTTTTAGAGAGGAAAAACACTCTTTTAGAGAGAGCGCTGAAGCGCCCAGGGGAGGTCGCGGCGGGACGGCAGAAAGAGTATATTTTATTTTTTTAAGAGTGTATTGTGTTTTATTTTTAAGAGTGTATTTTATTTTTAAAAGTGTATTTTTTATTATTTTATTGTTGTCATGTCCTGTATTTCATACACTTGAAAAGTATAAAAGATCACATGAGGCAAAGCTGGATAAAAGAATTCCTGTATTTGGAGACTTAATTTTATTGAGCAGTTTCATATATTCTATCATCACTAGTTACAGAAGCAAATATTGATGTGTTCCCAATTTGCACATTTACTACAAAGACTTGCTAAACATATTTTAATAAGCAACTCACATAAAAAGCAATCACAGATAGGCTAATGCATGCAAATAAATAAGAGAGAATCATGAAATGAAGTTCAGTGAAGACATTCACCACATTTTTATTTCAGCAAGGTGCAGAATTCTGAGAAAAAAAGAAGAAAAGCGAGAAAAACAAGTGAAATGCTGTCCCAAATAATTGAGACTGTTCAGTCAACATTGTCCAATTCATTGATTTCAAATGAAAGTAGTAAAGTAGAAAGTAGTTTTGGAAAGAAATTCAACTTCTACAAAACTAATTTTAACAATATTAATGAATAAATACAGTAAGGATGATTGTGATCTGTGTTGCTGGTGAGTGTGTGTGTGTGTGTGTGTGTGTGTGTGTGTGTGT
>NW_015537957.1:1445514-1452632 GCF_001515605.1 Sinocyclocheilus anshuiensis
GTGTGTGTGTGTGTGTGTGTGTGAGAGAGAGAGAGAGAGAGAGTGTTTGTGTGTGTGTGTGTGTGTGAGCTTCTACAAAACTAATTTGAACAATATAAGCAGAAATCTTTAGGCCATGTTTCCAAATTCCCCAAATGTTAGAATGTACCGGTAATCTACTATGATAGAACACTTCTCAGAAAGAAAGAAAAAAATACATTCTGTAAATATGAAAGTGCGGATGCTTCTCACATGCAAATCTAAGTTATTTTCTTCACTGCCAGAGTCAGTGAATTCCCAGGAAGTAGAATTGGTCTAATTCTCATTTGTCCAGCTGATTAAGTCAGGAGCCAGACAGTGAAGGAGGAGCCCTGGTTTCTACAGGAGTACGGCTCCCTGGGGCCTATTCTGCAAGGCCTAAGAGCTGATTTGGATTTACCTTGCATGCCAATTTTGCCGTCTCCATCACTGTCTCCAGCTGCCAGGAGAGTGTTGGTCTCGGCCTCTGTGAGCTCTCTGGCCTTCGGGCAGAAGTTCTGGAGGAAGCGTCTGGAGAGGAGACACAATCAAAGAACAGCGTGCGACAATTCAACTACATATACTAGTGCTACAATCCATGAATAGACAAGGTTTAAAGAGAATGCTTTACTTCAGCTCCTCTTTTTCAATGAATCCGCTCTTGTCCTGGTCCAGGGCCTTGAACACCTTCTCCCCGTCGGAAGCAGCTTTACCTAGCAGGCCCACATGTTCAAAGAACGCCTGGAAGTTGAAAGTCCCTGGGGCTGAAAGACAAAAATATGATAAACAAAATAGAATATGAAATGTCTAGACCTAAAAAGATATGAAAGTTCCGTCCATTTCGAATGAACACAAGCTAATAAACCAAATGCGATGCATATTCGGCAGCCATACATACGTGAAAATAAACAAAAGTTAAACTTTATGTATTATATATCATCAGTGATCATGAATATTGCTTGTTCCACAGCTAGCCTTACATTAACATCACTGGAGTACATTTTACAAGAAAATACTATTTCAGTTTTTCTACTTGCAAATTTCAGTTTGTTATTTGCCCTTTTCTTTATAATTAATTGTGCAATTTACGAGCAATTTCTAAGTGAAATTTGTTTCTAGACCACTTTTTTTTTCAGTGATATTGTAACTATGTTCATACTTTTAAACTGAATAAATGGTTTTCACAATGAACATGCTTGAATAAATGCATTCAAATGCATAATTACTTAAATAAAATCTAGTAGATGCAAATAGTTTATAAACTATGCCATGATTTGTGCAGAAATCTTACCAATTTCTTACCTGTTTAATGTATGTTTTACTGATGAATATGCATCACTTATTACAGTAGTTTATGTTAAAACTGTATGGAAATTTCATACTCAGATAAATCTGAAATGTAGGCCTTTTTTTTATTTATTAAATGTTATTTTATTTTAGAGTGGAATAGAATACCAACAGCTTTTCTGGTCTGACTTTGGCATTGATGCACAATGGACTGCTACTAGTTGCATTAATGCTAACTCAATATGGTTGTATAATAATTTTTAATAAACCCTAAGTTACAAAAGCAAAACATCTCTGTACCTTATTTACCCCTAAATGCTACATATTACTTTAAAGCTACATAATTAGTCATTTAGAGGTACATATTAGTACCTTTTTATGGGTACCGCTTTGTACCGTTTTTTCGGAGACTGTAATTTGCATGTGCATGTGATTCAAAAATAGATATTAGACATATTGCATTGTGTGAGAGAGCGTGTGTGTGTGTGTGTGTGTGTGTGTGTGTGTGTGAGAGAGAGTGTGTGTGTGTTCTGGATGTTTGGCACAAACACACTGGTATCCTGGTGGCAGCTGCTCCCCAGTCTCCGGCTGCCTGGATACCTGGATCTACCCATCCCCAATGCCCGGCCTATGGGAGTCTCCCTCTGAGCGTGTGTGTGTGTAGCTGTAACTAAAGCAGCTCTTTATGTTGTTGCTGTTAGTGAGAATAGCTGTTTAACATGTGTAAGCACACATGAATATGTGTTCTTGTAGATGAGCATAAATATCAGTTGCATGTGTTGATGAGTGACTGTGTGTGTGTGTGTGTCACACCTTGACAAGCCTGGATAGCTGCAGCAATGTCATCTTGCTTCAGGTGTGCTGCAAGTGCCATGTTTCTTCAAAAACTAAGTACTACAAATACAAATTGCAATTAGAGATCCAACAGAATACTAAATCCAGTATATGCCTGTTTTAATTGAACAGTGAAGTTTTTACAAGCTTTTCTGTCCAATTTGAATGTACCAATAAACTAGTATAAACATTAACATAAATGCTGCTAAGCTCATATTACTTATGCGCTTGGGAAAATGCAAGGATGCAATTGCAATTAAAAAAATGTAACTTCTGTATTCAAAATTCTGATTTAGATACCAAAAACAACTTCATTTGAGCAGTATAGTATATGTTAAGAAGCAGGCACTCACCGTTGGACAGGTGGTGGTGGGAAGTGATGTATGCTTCTCTTCAGGTGTATCTTCAGGAACAATGGAGAAACAGAGACCCTCTCCTGCTGTTCTGGGAGCTAAAGTGCAGAGAGAGCGTGAAACCCGTGCCCTTAAACCCAAGGAGGCCACAAAACACCTCCCTCCTCATTAGCTAATCCAAGCAGATCATTTCTGATAGCTATTGGTTTGAAAGGATGTTATTTTTGCATATGCTTATGAAGAGCTCAGGTGAGCTTGGCTCTGGCTTACTACTGAGACCTGTGATGATGCTGGGAAGGAAATTTCTTCTGGTTTGGGCTGAATTGCAAAACCAAATTACAATGAAAAATCACAATCATATTTAACAATAAAATATAGAATCAGCACAAAAATGTTGATGGTGATGAGATGAGGTCGCCTTATCAATATGTTCATACAATAAATATGATAAAAAAATAAATAATAAATGAATTAATAAATATGTGACCCTGGAGCACAAAAGCAGTCTTAAGTCGCTGGGGTATATTTGTAGCAATAGCCATAAATGCATTGTATGGGTCAAAATTATTGATTTTTCTTTTATGCCAAAAATCATTAGGATATTAAGTAAAGATAATGTTCCATGAAGATATTTTGTAAATTTCCTACTGTAAATATATCAAAACTTAATTTTTGATTAGTAATATGCATTGCTAAGAACTTCATTTGGACAACTTTAAAGGTGATTTTATCAATATTCTGATTTTTTTGCACCCTCAGATTCCAGATTTTCAAATAGTTGTATCTCAACCAAATATTGTCATATCCTAACAAACCATACATCAATGGAAAGCTTATTTATTCAGATTACAGATGTTGTATAAATCTCACTTTCAAAAAATTGACCCTTATGACTGGTTTTGTGCTCCAGGGTTACATATATTAATAATAAATGTTGTTTATATATTAATTAATAAATATTGATAAATGCTATAGAAGCTTGTTAAATGTTAGTTTATGTTAATTACTGTTAGCAAATGAAAGATTATTGTAAAGTGTCACCAATAAAATATTCAAATACTTATATACTTGTTATTGTATTTGTTTATTTATCCCGTATTTGTTCTTGTGAGGCATTTTACACCATTTGTACACCATTATAAATGTTATGATCAAATATCTTCCCATCCATTTAACTTTTTATAATACTTTCTGTCATTTCTACTAGGATTTAACCTGACGATCAGTTAGAAATTAAAGCTGGATGGCTATAATGTAAATCTTAGTAAAAAAAAAAAGAAGTATATTTAAAATATTAAAAATTATTTCATAAAATGCATTTATTTCAGTATAGTTCAGATCTGTTTACATATTTACTGATATATCACTGATATAAATTATGATTAAACTTTATTTGGACAATGCACATTTCTTAATATTAAGTCTAAAGTGTGTTTTAATGTCACTATTGATGAGGATTGTATGATTTTTGTATTTCGTATGATTTAGTATACTAAAAGTATTGCAGGACATTTAATTAAGTACATAAATATGTAAATGTATGTAGTATACTTAATGTATTTCAAATACATTTTAGTATATTTAATTTCCCTAGGGATATAATAGTTGAAACTAGATTAAATGTTAACAGTGTATACATTTTTCTGTTATTTCTGGCCTTTATTTGTTTTGTTTGTTTGTTTGTTTTTGTGTAAAGGGCACAGACAAGAACCTTATAAATAAAACCGGAGGAACAAAGCCATTTTTGTGGAAAAATATCAAAGATATTTCTTTCGATGAAACATTAATATGGCGAGCATACTGTATAAGCTGGTGGTGAACACTGGGAAAAGGCATTGGGGAGTGGGTTTCTATGGTGATACAGTATAGTGTGGATATATGAGCCATAGTGAGAGAGCGAAATGTCATATACTTTTGATGTAAAAAGCCGTTTTTGTAACATTTAAGTATTCATCCCATTTTCATTTTTATTTTATACATCTCAGGTATTTTGTAACAGCTCCTTCTATGATTCTGCTGTTGTTAAATGAAGCTATGGTGCTGTATGTTTTTGTGGAAAACCTGATACACCATTCACAAGTTAGGGATATATGATTTAGATTTTTCAAAAAAAAAAGAAAGAAAGAAATATTTTCATTCGGCAAGGATGCATTGAATAGATCAAAACTGCACAGTAAAGACATTTAAGGTTACAACATTTTTTTTATTTTAAATCAATGCCGTTATATGAATTTCTATTCATCATTCATAAGAATCCTGAAAAAAATGCATCATGATTTCCAAAAAAATATTAAGCAGCAAAAATCGTTTTCAACTTTACTAACAATTAGAACCATTATTAGTAATTAAATACAAATAATAATTTCGCAGCAGTCAGCATATCAGAATGATTTCTGAAGGATCATGTGACACTGAAGACTGGAGTAATGATGCTGAAAATACAGCTTTGCATCACAAGAAATAAATTCAGTTTTAAATATAATATAATCTAATAGAATATAATCAAACAGAAAGCAGTTCTTTGAAATTGTAATAATATTTCACAACATACCTGCTTCTTATTGTATTTTTAATCAAATAAAAGAAGCCTTGGTGAGCATAAGAGACTTCTGTGAAAAGCATTTAAAATATCATCATTCCAAACTTCCAACCGGCAGCATTAGTTATTAATAGTAATTATGGGTTTTACTTTTAATCAAATAAATGCAGCCTGGTAAGCATAAGAGACTCCTTTCAAAAAAAAAAACAACAAAAAAAACCTTTAACAGGCAATGTGCTTCAAACCACAAATTAATTTCTTAGCCTCAACAACGAGGCTTTTTACACCAAATGCCTTATAAAACTGTTACTGAAATACTATTGATTAAATTAGGCCTGCCTCGAAAAAAAAATATTTTGTCTAATTTCAGAGGTTCTCATTATCTTCATACATTTTCGTCATCATTTTCATCAAATGACCTCAAAATAAGTGGCGATAAATAAATAAATAAATTAAATCTAGACACCCCACCCTGCAAATCTCATTTCAGAGAAACTGCATTAGCCCTTTAGCAATGTAACCTGTTATAATAAATTGCATAAAAAAAAATAAAAAAATAAAAAATAATAATATAATTATAATTATTATTATTATTCATAATTACATTATTATATATTACATGGGATTTATAATACATGTAATAATAATTATTCTCCCGCAGAGATAAAAAAAAAAATAATAATAATAGGCCTTTGTGCTAAGAATACAAATCAAATCAAATCAAATCAGTAGCCTACAGGATGTTGTGACAGTTTCCTCCTAATACAGGTTTTGCATTGCTCATCACAGTCGAAACCTTTTCTGTCTCACACAATCTCTCTCTCTCTCTTTTCTCTCTCTCTTTTCTCTCTCACACAATCTCTCTCTCTCTTTTCTCTCTCTCTTTTCTCTCTCTCTTTTCTCTCTCACACAATCTCTCTCTCTCTTTTCTCTCTCTCTTTTCTCTCTCTGACATCTAATCGCCGTCAGTTTCTGTCACCGCGACGTCACGAAACATGGCGCTCGTACGGAAAGGTGATGCTGGACCACTCTGTTTACTGCGCTTTTGATTTTTCCACGAACCCAGAAGCTTTACAATGCTGGGAAAAGACATATCCGCACATTTAATCGTCCGAGAGAGGTAGTAAACGAACGAGCGGTTTAAAACGATGAGACACAATCGTAAATAAGACGCCGGTAGCGGTTAGCATTAGCTTAGCTTCATAAACATCACAGAACTGTCGTGTTAGCTAACGCTCATAACGCGACCTATGACTAATATCACACAACATGAGTCTTTGACACGGCGGATATAACGATATAGATGTACATAGACATAGATGAGCCAATTTAGGCGTCTTTTGCGGTATTTATTTAGATGTGATAGCTGTTTCTAGGTAGTTGAGGTAGTGGATTAGCTGCAGTGCTGAGGATGGAGGCTCTTCGTGGAGGTGTGTGTTTACTAGGATTTGCCAGTCTCTCACAAGCTGCTCCAGTGTCAAAAACACTCGCAGGTAAGTTATCCAACACTGTCAGTCACATTATAATGCGCGTTTTGCATATTTCAGTCATGTTGACCTTTATAAATGTAGTTTGGGGCTATTATGGTATAGTGTTATGGTATCAGATATTGACATGATACGCCAAGGGACATGGGACATGTCCAAATACCATGGTCGTCTTTTGTTATGCTTTCAGTAGGTGAGTTGACAGTTGTCCTGTCTGTAAAACCGCCTTGACAGTGAGCAAAACCATCAGCAAATAAGCACTAATTCAACATTGCCATTGTTTTGGAACTGGAAATGTATTCATGCATTGACTGGTCATGCTTCGATGTTAAATTACTCCTGGTTTTGGTCTTTTGAGTGCTTTAATGAGTCAGTAGTGAGTGTCGTGTAATAGGTAAATCTTAGACCTTTGTGTTGGCCTTCACGATGATCCATGTATGTGTCACTGTGAGAGGTTTTGCAAGCAGATGTGGTGAGTAAGTGATACGGTCATCAAACACCTGACTCTATATTTATGCATTTGAAAGTGAAAAAGTGAAAGTGACGTGACGTGGCCAAGTATGGTGACCCACACTTGGAATTAGTGCTCTGCATTTATCCCATCCAAAGTGCACACACACA